>NW_022437137.1:479731-535466 GCF_009761245.1 Sapajus apella
CCACCCACTCATCCACCCACTCATCCATTCACTCATCCATCCATCCTGAGCTGCTTGGTCTGGTCTGTTCTAGTGTCTAGCACTGGGCAGCCTGAGTGAAGACACCCAGTCCAAACCCATTTTCCATGCATTCCATCCATCCATCCATTCACCCACCTATCCATTCCCCTTCCTTCCTCCCTTTCTGTCTTCATCCCTCCCTCCCTCCTTTCTTCCTTCCTTTTTCCTTCCTTCCTTCCCTTCTCTCTTTTTTCTCTTCTTTCTTTTCCTTCCTTCTTTTCTCTCTCTCTCTTTCTCTTCTTTCCCTTCCTTCTTTTTTCCTTCCTTCCTTCCATTCTTCCCTCCTTCCCTGCTCTGAAAAACCACCACTCTTTCTGTCTGGTTGTTATTGGTCCATCCTCTGACTCATCCAGCCAGCCATTTATCCGTCTTACAATCTCTCTCATCTACCTATTGGTCTTCTCAAAACACATCTCTCTGCCTGTCAATTGGTCTGTCTATCCATCCACCCACCTACTCTCTTACCAGCTTCCCACTCATCCATCCATCTCTGCACCCCACTTCCCACTGATCTGCCAAACCACTTATCAGCCTGTCTGTTGGTTCATCTACTCATTCGTGGGACATTTATAGAGGCCTATCCTGTATGCTCAGCATTGTAATAACAGCTGCCAATGATAGTAAAAATGACCAATCACAGGACATTTGTTTTATGTCAGGCACTTTACTACGTTCTCACATCAGCCTATCCTCATTTGACAAATGAGGAGAAAATGCTAAACAACTTTTAATAGACAGTTGTCAGACTGCTTGATTCTAACAGTGACTTTATAAAGTAGATACAATCGCCATTTTGCAAGTAGAGGCTGCCTGAAGTCACAGCACTCCTGAATGGCGGGCAGGATGTGGGCCCAGGTATTCCGACTCAAGTTCGGCGCTGTCTCCCTCTGACCGCCACTGCCTGAGCTCTGGCATGGGCACCAGTAGACCTGATTTCCAGCCCTGGCTCCCGCCATCCTAGGATGTGACTGAGCATATCAAGTCAGGCTTGGGGCCCCCATTTTCTTGTCTGGGGGTTGGAGGAGTAGCTTTTGAAAGGCCAGGATCCCTACGGCTCTTCCTTCGCTTCTTCCTCTGCCTCCCCATGAAGAGCCATGAGCGCCCAGGAGAGGAGCTGGGCTAGGGGAGCTTTGAGTCTCTGACCTTGGACGTGGCCTGGCCACATGTGGACCCCCTCTGACTCCTTCCCTCACTCAACATATCTTCACTGAATGTGCACCACAGTCCCGAGCCCTGGGGACACCATTTCTTACCATGGCTTCAGGGCTAAGTAACACCCAGCCAAGGAGAAGAGGACAAGCCCCCCCCACCAGGAGAAGAAAGTCATGTTTGCCCACCAGCTTGTCTGGGACCTCAGCATTTCCCTTGGTTTTCTCATCTGTGCAATGGGCTAATAAAGCCTACCTCAGAGGATCAAATGAAGAAACGTACATGTGGACCTGCTCAGCATAGCTTCTCCTCGCCCTTCCTTAGGAAATAATGGGCTGGCTAGAGCCGAGGTTCCCCAGGGGAACTGGAGGATGGACTTCTGGAGCAGGGGACCCATGGAATTGCATGCAGTGTTTGCTGTGTGTATGTGTGCGTGCGTGTGTGTGAAATCTTCCACCAGGAAAGTCCGTATCCTTCATCACATCCTCCGGGGGTCCATGCCCCGTTTTTCATGATTATAAAAATGATTGAGTGCTGACTCAGTACAGTGCTAGGTTCTTAGTACTCCTTGCCTCATTTAATCCTCAGCAGACAGCAGACAAAATGAATAGTGATGGAGCCCCAGGATCCCAAAGCCTCATTGTCCGGAGTTACATCCTGGCTCCATCACTTCCCAGCTGTGTGCCCTTCGGCAGGTTAGCTAACCACTCTGTGCATCGGTTTCCTCGGCACTAAATAAGGTTGACAATAGTCTCTGCTTCCGAGGGCTGCTTAGAGGATGACACACGAGTGCAGAGCTTAGAGCCATGCCTGTCACCGAGCGGTGCTCTGTAAACAGGATCTGTTAAAGTAGATGAGGAAAAGCAGGCTTGGGGAGGTGAAGACACTCATACAGGGTTAACCATTGAGGGGAGGCTGGGACTCGGATGCAAGCGGTCTGACATTGGAACCCCTGACTCAACAGACCTGCCCTATGTATGTTCTCTAAAGGACCCTGACGTCAGCCCATCCTTGCCCCAGTTCTGGCATGCAAGCCTCAAGGCTTTATTCCTGTCCGAGCCAGGCAAAGTAGCGGGGCTGGCCTGGGTGGTCTCCGAGATTCCCTACCATTTCTGGCACTGGAGGCTTCTCTGGGGGAGTCCCAGTCTGAGGGCCACGGACCCAGCAGGTGACATGCCTCCAGAGAAGCTGCAGAGAGCAGGAACACGTGAGAGGCCCGGAACATGTATGCAGCCCCTGCCCCCCAACCCCCAGCCACCCACGAGGTGCAGCTCCCAAGTCTCCTCCGCACAGCCTCCAGGGGGAGGCACCCCCCGTGGGTGCTGCCCGATCCCAGTGCCACGTGACGCCAGCGGGTGGTGTGGGAGGGAGGAGGAGATGAGCTCCCCCGCTGACTGACAGCTCTCCCTCTGGAGAAGGCAGGGGGGCCCCCGAAGTGGCAGTCTTTGGCACCAGATGGCTTTTAACAGACTAGAACGCAGAGATGCACTTCACTGGGGCATTTGTCTTCATTCCCCAGGCCTCACTTTGCTCATCCACAAAATGGGGACAATGGCTCCTTCCGCGTGGGGCTGTGGTGAATGCGACAGTGGAAGAAGCCCCAGCCCCTAGCAGGTTCCTGATACTCCCTGCTCCTTCCCATCCCTGCTCCCCTCTGAAGGGTGAGAGGGACTCAGGCCTGAGACAGGAAGTGGCCTCCTTCAGCATCTTGTCAGAGGGACAGGAGTTTAGCTGTGGCCAAGGCTGGGGGCTTGGAGTGGACTGCGGTGGCCTGTGCAGGGGAAGAAATCCCGGTTTCTTGTCATCGGGACAGCTGCTCAGCTCCACAGCTCTGCACCTGCCTGAACTCGATGACAGGACTCTCAGCCCACTGCAAGCCTTGATCTGCTCCTTTCTCGGCTGGGTCTCTCAGACCTGCACCAGCTTTAACACCCTGTGAGCTGGGCGGTATCGCAAAGCCTCCAGAGCTCGGGGGATCCCCTGGGCAAAAACAGGGGCCGGGGAGGGCGGAGTCTGCTGGAGTCTGGGGAGGCTTCTCCATGTTTGTTGCGGGACGCAGACAGATACCTGTCCATATTTGTTGAACTGCATGTTCGCTCATTCAATCCCTCCTTTGACAAATACCTGTGAGTACCTACTATGTGCCAGGTTCTAGGCGCTGGGGGTACAGCCATGAGCAAGACCACTGCTTTATTCCGGTGGGGACAGTCAGACTCCAGATAGCAGATAATGATGACTGCTGTGAAGGAATAGAAAGCAGGGGAAGGAGAACTGGGCTGCTCGTGAGGTGGGAGGCTCAGAGGAAGCCTCTTCCAGGGGAGACCCGTGAGAGGACCCTGAAAGATGCAGCGGGGAGCCACGTGGACAATCAGGGCCAATACATGCTGGCAGGAGGGCATGGTGCACGCAAAGCCCAGGGCTGTAGCTGTGTGCTGTGCTTGAGGACTAGCACGAAGGCACTGGGGCGGGCATGCATGGAACCACGTGGGGTCAGAGACAAAAAGGTGGGCGTAGGGGATTGCAGAAAACCTGGCTCAGCATCCTGGGCTTCTGGCGCTGGGGAGGGGACCCGAAGGCCATCTTGCTTTTGGAGCTGGGGAGAGGGGGCATTCTTTGGGATCACTCTTCTGAGACCCCTGGCCCCAAAGGCAGTAACAACTCAAACTTAGCAGATGGACAAGAACACACTCAAAATTCTGTGTGCGGCTGGGCGTGGTGACTCACACCTGTAATCCCTGTACTTTGGGAGGCCAAGGCGGGTGGATCACTTGAGGTCAGGAGTTTGAGACCCTGGCCAACATGGCGAAACCCCATGTCTACTGAAAATACACAAAATTAGTCAGGTGTGGTGGCATGTACCTGTAATCCCAGTTACTTGGGAGGCTGAGGCAGAAGAATGGCTTGAATCCGGGAGGTAGAGGTTGCAGGAAGCCGAGATCGCACCATTGCACTCCAGCCTGGGTGACAGAGCAAGACTCTGTCTCAAAAAAAAAAAAAAAAAAAAGAAAAGAAAAGAAAAAGAAAAGAAATTCTGCATTCAAAGAGCCCTAAGCCAATAAGAGGTCCTCTGGCCCAGCCCCCTCTGTTCACACAGCCCATGTTGAAGATGAAGAAAGTGAGGCTCAGAGAGGAGAACCAGCCTCCTGAGGACACCCGGCCCCACGGCATGCCTGAATCCAGGGCACGCGCTTCCTGCTTTGGCGCACCGCAGCTCCTCTTCCAAACGATGTTTGTGAAAATTAGTCTCAGTAAAGACAGCTAAGGAGGATGGATTGGGGATGTTTTTAGCTGCCTGTAAGCCAGATAAAAGGTTCTGTTGTTGCAAAAATGCTCTTTTTGGGTATGCTATAAGCATCCGTTAATTTCAGAAATTATCCAGCCTCACTAAGTAGAAATGATGGGTGGCTTTTTGAATTTGGGATGAAGACGGATTTTTTTTTTAAATGTTGTTGATGGTGGTTTATTTATGACAGACTCTTTTCTTACCCTGAGTGTAATAGCTTAAATTTCAATGAGGCAGGGAATATTTCTTTTTTCATCTATGAAGGCTTGACAGAGTAGGTACCCTATTAACAGTTACTGAAAAGGAGTCTTTTTTCTGAATGGCTACTCAGAAAACTACAGTTGTGCAATCCTCTATATTCACATGTAGGTGGGTAGACAGATAGTAAGATGAATGAATGAATGAATGGATGGATGGGTGAATGAATGAATTGGAGCCCAGCAAGGCGTGACTTCAAGTTACAAGTAGCCAGGAACCACCAGTTTGAGGTCTCTGATTAAAGTAAGGAGAGAGAAGTAGTCTTTTAAGGGGAAGATCACAAGGTGAGGAAACAGCTGAAAAGTTGACAACAGAAATTCCTAATTTGGGTCCCTGTACTCTGAATAACGCCAGCACCTACTCCAGACCTAAGCTGCAGGCACAGCAAAGCTAGAGGGGCTTGTATTCATTTTTGCCAGGTTATGCTGTATAAGAAACAACCTCAATCTCGGTTTCTTGCTGCAATAAATCCTTATTTGTCCCCCACGCCGTGTGCCAATGGCAAGGGGATCTGCGGCCGCAGCTCTAGTCCAGGCTGTGATCAGAGTCACGCCTGCTCCACGTGTCTGTCAGCGTCTCTCAGCCCAGGGCCCAGGGCGGGAGGGCACGGGGGTGGAAGGAACTCACAACACCTCTCACAGCCTCCACCGGAATCTGTCACGCTGTCACATAGGCCCACATTTTCGGGGACGTTAAAGTCACATAGTCCAGTCCACATCCACGGGCAGAGCTGGGGATGAATATTTGCTAAACAAAGATGCAATCTCCTACCAGGATTTAGGGAACTGTGAGTCCAGTGGAGTGAAACTGTTCTCAGAAGGGCCTTGGGGTCCCTGGGGCCTTTCCAGCCACCTTGGGCCACAAGGAAAGACGGGAAGAAAGGAGTCCAAATGGACAGAACTCCAAGACCGCCACCTCCGCTTTGTCTGTTGGGTTGCCATGTATGTTTCCACCTAAAAGCTGCTTTAAAAATAAAAATAATAAAATAAAACCAGTGGCCTGATATTAACACCATTCTCTCGTGTTACAGAGCTGAAGATCAAGACCTCAAAAGGAGATAGGGACGGATAAGCCTATGATAGGCCTATCTGATCAGTGGCAGAGCTGGGACCTGTACCCAGCAGGAGCGCTCTTCATAGGGCACCCCTGGTCAATACGTATTCACATAGTCAGTCAACAACCATTTGCCACCCAACAACCTCTGTGCACAATTTTGGCAATCAGAACATTCTCCCCAACCATTCTGTATCTTGACAACCTAATTTGTGCTTGAGTCATTTGTGCATGCAACAAATATTTTCTGAGGGCCTCCTATATGTCAGGCCGTGCTATAGATGCTAGGGATAGTTATTTATTTATTTATATATTTATTTATTTATTTTTGAGACTGAGTCTCACTCCGTTGCCCAGGCTGGAGCACAGTGGTGCAATCTCGGCTCACTGCAACCTCCACTTCCCCGGTTCAAGCGATTCTCCTGCCTCAGCCTCCCAAGTAGCTGGGATCACAGGTGCACGCCACCACGCCTGGATAATTTTTGTATTTTTTTTAGAGATGGGTTTCAACATGTTGGTCAGCTGGTCTCAAACTCCCAACCTCAGGTGATCCACCTGCCTCGGCCTCCCAAAGTGCTGGGATTATAGGCAGAAGCCACCACGTCCGGCCAAATGATAAATAAAATTTTTATTTCCTCTATATGCAATGCAGTAGGTGCCAGGAAGAAGACAAGCAGAGAGAGGGGGTAAAGAATGCCCAGGGTTTCATTTTGGATAGAGTAGCTAAGGAGTCCTCTTTGAATAGACGGGATTTAAGCAGAGGTGTGGGGGAAGTGACCTATGAAGCCGTGCGTGCATTTGGAAGAAAAGGCAGTGGGCAAAGCAGGTACCAAGGCCCTGAGGCCGCCTGGACCTGTGAGCTGGAGGCACAGCAGGAAGGTCTGGGCTGAGGAGGAGCAGATGAGGCCGGAGCTATGCCAGTGCCTCGGAGGCCTGGGGAAGGAACTTGGGTTTGTTGCTGGGCGAAGTGGGAAGCCTTTGGAAGGTCTGGCTCCCAGGGAGGTATGACCTGCCTTGGATGTGTGAAGCATCAAGAACAGGGAGACCCAAGAAGCAGGCTGCAGCCACGTGCTGGCGGTGGGTTGCTGGTGGCTCAGGGATTGGGAGCTGCTTTCAGCATGCAGGTGGGACAGTCGTACCCTGACTCCACTCCACAGAGGGCAGACTCTTAGAGGGCCAAGGACAGCCCTGGGGATGGCGGCCCGTTGCTGTTCCACTTGCATGTGACGCAGCCAGGGTAGCAGCAGCAAAGCTAAGGCTCAGAGGGGCCAGCACCAGCCAGGAGGCAGGGTAGTGCCCACCCCAGCAGCAACGGACAGCGAAATGGTGCAGTCTCTCTCAGACGGTGCCAAGGCCCTGAGCGCGTTCCTCGGCTGGAACCCTGCCCTTGGCTGCTGGCTGGGATGCAGATGCCTCCCAGGAGCACTGGATGACGAGCTGCTGACGCTCAGGACCCAGCTGCACGGCCACCGAATTCCTCCCTGACCTTCCTCCTGTCAATCTCCCTGCTCCACTTCTCCCTCGTGAAATTAAATGAGGTCCTTGGAGGGTGGGTATTCTTTTCCCGGTCTTATTTTTGCTCAGTTGAACCATCCCTTCCCCAGGAAGCCTCGCCAGGTGCCCTCCGCTGAGAGCCGGCTCCACTGTGCCCTGATAGCCCTTGCTCGTCTTGTGATGGCCCCTTTACCTGCGTGGTTATTTGGCAACTATCCATCTGTCCTACTCCATGATAAGCTCCCCAGGAGCTGTCTTTCACTTGGAGGTGAGCTGGAGGCTCCCCGTTGCCTCCCAGACTCCAGTTAATCCCAGATACACAGCAGCACAGTGGATGTGAGTCCCTGCCTTGGGGTGTCTCAGGTCCTGCCTCCAGGTTCAGGACCTGACAGGCAGAACAGAGCCAGCTGTCTTGAGATTAGGGGGTGCAGAGCTGAAGGCCCCATTCCTGAGCATTCCAAGCCACCCTGCCCCTAGCCAGGAGGGATCAGAGTGCGGCAGGTACACCTGGCTGCTGTCACTCACCCTCCACGTGCCTGGTCTCCATGAGGTGTTCAGCGTTTCAGAGAACTCAAGGCAAAGACGCGACAGAGCAGTCAGCGGTCCCCCAGCGGACCACAAGGAAGTCTGCAACCCATCCTCAGTGCACCCCACAGCAGCTCAGTGTTCTTGGGGGATGTCATTTTGAGTTGTAGCTCTGACCTCATCTCAGGTTCAGGGTTTTGTCTCTGGCACTTTGCAGCCAGTAGGTAGGAAGGGTCCAGGCATAGTGTGAAGCTCTTTGTGGAAGAAAAAAATAAATAAACGTTTGGCCAATGACGTGCAGGTCTCTGTGAGCCTGGGTCCACCGGCTAGGGAGGAAGAGGAGTTGGCAAGAGTGGGAGAATCAAACCTTTCCTGGAAACACCAAGGCTAAGATGGATATCAGGGTCTGCTTCAAGCATCTTGGTTTATAATTGGGGAAACTGAGGCATTGGGAGACAGGAGAGACCAGAACTAGACTATGCAACTCAGCGGCTCCCGGTTCCTGACCCACAGAAATGTGTGAGCAAATAAAGATTTATCGTTGTTTTAAGCTACTAAGTTTTGGGGCAATTTGTGACGCAGTCCTAGGAGACTAATATAATCACCCGCTAATATAATCATCCTGCCAAGTTTGGCTCAGAAGGCCTTTGGCTGCATCTCAAAATCAGAGTGATCCCTAAAGCATGAAGATGTGTGCTCACAGAGGCTTTGAGAAAGGATGTCATCCAATGTGGATGATTGCTCGGTCTCATGGGGACTTTGGAGTTGATCCTGAGGTAATGGGGACAACAGGGGAGCAGAGAGAGAGATGGACACAGCCAGGGGAGGGGCTGCAGAGAACCCAGATCTGAGAGTAGGGGCCTGGGGTGGGCCCTGCCTCTGTCGCTTGCTAGCCACACGTCTCTGACGAGTGACTCAGCTCCCTGGACCCAGGTTCATGTTTGTCTAATACTCAGCTGACAGTGCCATTGTGAGGTTGACTGTCTGTTCCCTCAATAGCAGCCAGAAGCATCTTGTTAAATTGCAAATCCGATCATGTCATTCCCGTGCTGAAAACCTGTTAGTGGCCATCACATTGCCCTGATAAGGCGCAAGGCTAAGCCCACCGTCACCTTTCCTGAAACCCCTCCCACCTTTCCCCCACACAGCTCCCTCCCACTTGCCAACTGCCCCTCCCCCTCTAGATCACCTGGAGTGGGAAGCCGCCTGACTGCTTCAGCTGCTCTGTATGGCTCTCATCATTGCCAGTGTGTTTGTGCAATAAACCACAAATGTCTGCCTCCCCAATGGGTCAGTAAGAGCCACAGGGGCGGGGCACCTCGGTCTCATTCCTGGCTATGGGCACAACGTGGGGATATCATAAGAGCATAAGTGCTTGTGTGGAATGAATGAATGAATGAATGAGCACACAAAGGGTGCCTAGTACTCTGCAAATATTTATTCGTGTCCACCCCTCCCTCCCCTAATTCCACTCAGGCAGCAGGAGCTCCATGGGGACTCAAGACTCAGGCCAAATAAACCTTACCGGTGTAAATGCTTACAGATTTACTGATTTCGATTGTTTCTTAACTTTGGCTGAGAAATAAACTTACCTGCAAAGTTTTCCAAAATGCAGATGCCTGAATCCCACCCTCAGAGATCGTGGTGCACAGATTGAGAATGCACCAGACATTGGGGTGACTAAAAATCCTCCAGGCCAAGCCTCAGAGCCACTGTCCTGGGCAGTGAGGAGACTGGCGGCCTGGCATAGCCCTTCTAGCGTGGGAACTGAGACTGTCTCATGATCTAGGACTATTGGGTTAGAAACAATGATAGAGATGTGCCAGACGCTGTAGGAAGAGCTTCCCTTAATTCACTCAGGTAATCCTCAGAAGAGTCCTACGAAGAAGATAGTATAATTATCCCTATTTCACAGTTGGGGAGACTGAGGCACAGAGCTATCAAGTCACTTGCCCATAGTTACCAAGGTGGCAAAGCCAGGATTTGAATCCTCAGTAGTCTAGCTTCAGGATCTGCCTGTTCATCCGCTGCCCTAACTGATGGAGAGGGACTGTGGAGAGGTACCCACTACCTGTTCTCATCCTAAAGATTGCTTTCCCATCCTCTGAGGGGTTGCGAGGGTGGGGCTGCTGCCTCTACGGTGTCCGTTCTGAGGGGATGTGCCTCAAGGCACCAGTGGGGCCCAGATTGACAGGCTCAGCCCATCCATTTCGGGCTGAGCTCCTCAGACATCGAAAGTCTTCCCCTGGTACCACTGTCAGCCTTAGGAAGAGACAGGTCGCTATGGAAACCTCTGGACTGTACAGATATACAACCAGCTGTCATCAAGGAAACCTTTTCACGGTTCCACTTGGGGCTCTGCTGTGAGGCAGCCGAGGGTCCTCCTGCTAATCAGGTCCCCTGTCTGGACATGATGTCAGGTTAACTCTCAGCGCTCAGCGGCAGCCTGGGTACACCCTCCCTGCGACCCACCTGCCACACAGAGACAGCCTTTCCAGCCCTTCCGTGGGAAGGCACATTGGTGGGGGAGGTCTGCTGATGATTGATGTGTGGGGTTGAGTCTTTAATTAAAGCATTCATCATGTGTCAGTCAGCAGAAAAGAAAGTTCAACTCCCTGCCAGGGTCTGTATCCTGATCATCATTTCTAGAGCCGTTTTCCGTGAGGGGGAGCGTGACCTTGTCTAAAAGCTGCGCTGAGATCTTTTCCAGACTTTTCCAATCTGCTTCTGAGCTCTGCATAGGACAGTGTGGTGTCAGTCTGCAGACCTGGCTATGGGACCACACACTCTGACAGTCGGTGCTGGGCTTACCTTTAATGATCAGCAGATCTGTGCTTCTCAACCCTGGCACCCTGTTGGCATCGCCCGGGCAGCTTTTTTTAAATATCCATGTCTGGGCCTCACCCCCATCCAATTAAAATCTGAGTGGCATCCAGGCCAGGGTGCTTTGTAAAAACTCTGCCTGTGCTTCTGAGTGCAGCCAGGTCTGAGGACAAATCCAGCCCACTCTTTGTACAGATGGGGAAACTGAGGCTTCAGGAGGAGAAGGGATGTGCCCTAGGCGTCCAGGTATCGAGGCACTTGGAGTGTGTAGAATCAGATCTTCTCCATCCCTCTGACCATCCTCAGCTCCAAAGATGGAAGAAGTGAGGAAATGGCTCAGAAAGGGGAGGTGGGTGGCAGCAGGGGCCTAGAATCAAAGAGAAAGAGGGGACATGAGCTGCTGTCATCACTGTCCCAGCCAGGGGAGTGGGAAACAGTGCAGGGGAGCCAGACCTCAGCCCCATGACACCTTTTTGTTTTTGTTTTGTTTTGTTTTGAGATGGCATTTCACTCTTGTCACCCAGGCTGGAGTGTAGTGTCACGATCTCGGCTTACCTCAACCTCTGCCTCCCAGGTTCAGGTGATTCTCCTGCCTCAGTTTCCCCGGTAGGTGGGACTACAGGCACACCCGTCAAATTTTTTTGTATTTTTAGTAGAGATGAGGTTTCACCAGGTTAGCTAGGATGGTCTCGATCTCCTGATCTTGTGATCTGCCCGCCTCGGCCTCCCAAAGTGCTGGGATTACAGGCATGAGCCACTGCGCCTGGCCCCCATTACAAATTTTTAAAAACTGTGGAAGAGTGATATAACTTTCTTTTTTTTTTTTTTTGAGATGGAGTCTTGCTCTTTCGCCCAGGCTAGAGTGCAATGGCACAGTCTTGGCTCACTGCAACCTCTGCCTCCCGGGTTCAAGCGATTCTCCTGCCTCAGCCTCCCAACCAGCTGTGATTACAGGCTCGTGCCACCACACCCAGCTAATTTTTCTATTTTTAGTAGAGATGGGGTTTCACCATGTTGGCCAGGTTGGTCTCGAACTCCTGACCTCATGGTCAGCCTGCCTTAGGCTCCCAAACTGCTGGGATTATAGGCGTGAGCCACCATGCCTGGCCTGAGTGACACAACTTTCTAGTAAAGGTATACTCACAGGCCAGCAGCATTGGCATCACCTTGGAGCTTGTTAGAATCTAAATCAGCCAGGTGCAGTGATTCACGCCTGTAATCCCAGCACTTTGGGAGGCTGAGGTGGGTGGATCACATGAGGTTGGGAGTTCGAGACCAGCCTGACCAACATGGAGAAACTCCATCTCTACTAGAAATATGAAAATAGCTGGGTGTGTTGGCGAATGCCTGTAATCCCAGTTACTCGGGAGGCTGAGGCAGGAGAATTGCTTGAACCCGGGAGGTAGAGGTTGTGGTGAGCCAAGATCATGCCATTGCACTCCAGCTTGGGCAAAAAAAGTGAAACTTCGTCTTAAAAAAAAAAAAAAAAAAAAAAAAAAGGAAGGAGGGAGGGAGGGAGGAAAGGAAGAATCTAAGTCTGGAGCTTGTTAGAAAGAAGCTTAAGTCCACCTCAGACCTACTGAGTCAGAGTCTGCACTTTAACAAGATCCCAGGGCAATTCATATGCACATTCAAGTATAAGAAGCCCTGAAGTGATGGACGCTGGGAGGAAGCTCCGACACGTGGGCTCTGGTTGTATGACCTTGAGGAAGTTCTCTTCGCATACTGCAGCCACAATTTCTTCATCTGTGTATGGGAATAACTGAACCTCGGTCAATCCACTCTCCGTCAAAGCTGAAAGGACCAGAGACGGGGAGTGGAATGACCGAGTTCACACAGTGAAATCACCACGGAACTGCTTTTCCCAGCAGGAGCAGGGCGTCCAGCCCTGAGTGGTCTCCCTGCGGTGGGGTAGGCGGGTGAGAGGGGGAGGAGGAGCTGGGGGTGCTGCAGATATAACAGACACCCCAACAGGCCTCCAAGTTCTTTTGCTATGCCAGTTTGCCCAAGCAGATTCATTGTTAGAAATCACATCTCCCATCTGGAAACCCCAGGGATTTGGTTTCCATCTCATGTCTTTGCGATGTACAAAAATAACAAAAGATATCAAAACAAAAGTTTGTGCCAAGGGAAAGAAGTCATTTGAACTAGAGGGAGAAGAATGATGTGTCTACCTTCCTCCTCCTCCTCCTCCTCCTCCTGACTTGTTCTCGGCAGAGTGTGTGGGCAAGCCTGTGCCTGCCGTGCCTCTGTATGCATGCATGTTGTGTGTGCTTATACACGTGTGTGCAAGCATTTGTACGTCTGTGCATGCGTGCATGGCTGTAAATGCATGTGTATGTCTGTGTATATGGTGTGGTGCATTCATGTGCATGCATTGTGTGCGTGTATGCGTGTGTGATGAGTGAGGGTGGACATGTGCATGCATACCGTGCATGAATGTGTTCATGCAATGAGCATGTGTGTGGGTGCATACATGTGCATGTGTATGTGTTCGTGTGCGTTTTCATATATATATGTGCCAATGCGTGTGTCTGTGAGGATGTGCACACGTGCCTTTGTGCCCATGATGTGTGCATGTGTGTTAGGTGGCATGGAACATTAGGTGACTTAAAGCTTGCGTTCGGGAGCGGTAGAGACTGGAAAGCCCAGGAAATCCTTGACATTCAAGAATGTAACTTGCAGTTTTGAGTCGTTTCAAGTAATCCAAAGGTCCACGGCTGGTCCTAATTTGTAATTTTGCTCAGGCAAAAATGTCAGTGTGAAACTGAGCTAGTGAGTGATCAGCTGACCACCTAGCAATAAACACGGCTTCTTTCTGGAAAATGACCTTAAAAGAACTCCAATTGCTAGTGCTAACAATGGAGAGAAAGATGAAGATATCTGGGAATCTGTTGGCTGTTAGTCTGAAAAGTAGGAGCAGGGAGTGGATTAAAGTGTGGAGAGCTGAACTTGGCCCTGGCTTGAATCTTTGGCTCCGAATGAGCCCACCATGTGCCACTCTTAGTGGAAACCAGGAAAAGTGATTCCCCACGCAGCTCCAGAGACCTCTGGAGCCAACACAGAACAGCCCAAGTGAGACTGGAGGCTTCAGGCGAGGTTGATGAGTGATGGAACATGTGTTAATAACTGTGGAAATGGCTTTGGTCCCGTCCTTAAAGTCATTAAATGTCCAAGATAGTAGCTTAACATTTCAGTTACACTCTCTTCCTTTTTAAGACGGATAGTTTATGCAGAAGACAGTAGTTCCCAGTATGAGATTCTTAGCCATCTTGCCTTATTTCACGTGAATGTCAAGGGCTCACAGTAATTATAAGTACCAGAAAAAAATTGGGATCCAGATGCGGTGGCCTACAATCCCAGCACTTTGGGAGGCAGAGGCAGGCGGATCACTTGTGCCCAGGAGTTTGAGACCAGCCAGGGCTGCATGGCAAAACCCCATCTCTAAAAATAATACAAAAATTAGCCAGGCATAATAGTACGTGTTGGTAGTCCTAGCTACCTGAGGGGGCTGAGGCGGGGTGGGAGGGGATTGTTTGGGCCCAGGAGGTCCAGACTGCAGTGAGCCATGTTTGCACCATTGCACTCCAGCCTGGGTGACAGAACAGGACCGTGTCTCAATAATAATAATAATAATAAATATTTTAATGGATCATTGATATTGAAAGCTGATGATATGTCGGTACTGAGCGAAGGGCTTTTATATTAAGAATAACTGCACTTACATTAAGTAGGATAATATGATTTCTTAGCTCTAGGAGTGTTTCCTGGTAAAACTCTATAAATCCTTAAGAGGCAGCTAACATTGTTACCTCCTCTGAGAAACCTTTCTTATTCGTGTTAGCAATTACATTCCCGAATGGCAATGCCTGTCTGTTTCCCTCCCACCCCCCGGATTCCCTGAGATCTTTCTTCACTTGTCTCCAGCACGCAGAGCAGCCAGGGCCCAGAGAGAGTTCTGTGTTTGTGGAATGAATATTAAATGTCCTGTGAATTCCACTCACCGCCTTTCTGGACTGAAGCCTTCGTCTCTGTGCATTTCTCATTTGAGATAAAATTGATTCGGGCTTTTTGACTTCAAGTTTAATTTTTCATAAAAACACTAGAGAGCTGAAAACGTCCTCTCTTGGGGCCCAACCTCCATCTCCAACAGGCAACTCACCAGGAAGCCAAGAGCCTTGGACGGCAGGACAAAGGGTTCCCCGCAGCTCAGCCTCAGCTTGGTCCACCCTCTCCCCTCCCAGCCTTCTCTTTGGAGATCACCATCTCCCCTGACGGTCACACCCCTCCCCTGAGCCTGGCTCCCAGCCCTTCCCCTGTCTCCAGAGCTTCCTCTCCAGCAATCACCCCCTCCTTCTCCCCAAAGCACCCTCCTCCTTCTCTTCCGGATCTTTCTCATCAGCATTTCAGTGAGTTCAGGTCTCTCGCCCTTAAAGAATGATGATAATACGAACAGTCACCCTTCTGGAACGCCTCATTCCCTTCTATTTCACCTCATGTTCCTCTGGCAATTTTATCATCATTGAAATTTCTTGAAATTTCTTTTCTGTTTGTTTGCTTTTGGGATGGAGTCTTGCTCTGTCGCCCAGGCTGCAGTGCAGTGGCTTGATCTTGGTGCATGGCACCCTCTGCCTCCTGGGTTCAAGTGATTCTCATGCCTCAGTCTCCCAAGAGCTGGGATTACAGGTGTGCACCACCGCACCTGGCTAATTTTTGTATTTTTTAGTAGAGATTGGGTTTCGCCTTATTGGCCAGGCTGGTCTCCAACTTCTGCCCTCAAGTGATCCACCTGCCTTGGCCTCCCAAAGTGCTGGGATTACAGGTGTGACACTGCATCTGGCCCTTATTAAATTTTTTTGTTTTTGACACAGAGTTTCGCTCTTGTTGCCCAGGCTGGGGTGCAATGGTACGATCTCAGCTCACTGCAACCTCTGCCTCCCGGGTTCAAGCGATTCTCCTGCCTCAGCCTCCCAAGTAGCTGGGATTACAGGCATGCGCCACCACACCCAGCTAATACTGTATTTTTAGTAGAGACGGGGTTTCTCCATATTGGTCAGGCTGGTCTCAAACTCCCAACCTCAGGAGATCCGCCTGCCTTGGCCTCCCAAAGTGCTGGGATTACAGGCGTGAGCCACCAAGCCCCTCCCCTTCCCATGCTTCGCCACCTGTCTCCACAACCTGGGCTTCAAGCCTCCGGTGACCTTCATGTCCTGAGCCTAGTCGACACTCTTCAACCTGCTTCTTGGCAGCTTTTGATACTGGAGACCATTTATTTCTTCTCAAACCTTCCCCTGCCCCCCCCTTCCGTGACCCCACCATCTGGTTTTCTGTCCGTGTCTCCTTTCCTCCTCCGTCCCTCCCCTCTCTGCGTTTCCCTAAGTCATGGCGTTCCTCTGGGTCCTCCTCACTGTACAGCGCAGTGGCTACCCTCTCCATGGCTGACGGAGCCCCAGATCTCCACTGTGGTCAGCCTTCTCTCCTCAGCTCCAGGCCCTCACAGCCAGGCTCCTATTAGACAGGTGCACTCGAAGGGCCCCTGGGAGCCTCAGAGACCACCCAACACAGATGTGAGTCATCACCTTGTTGCTCACCACACGCAACCTTTGAATGTGCACTCTCCTCTTGAAGGGGCATCACCATCCACCAGCTTCGCACATGGCAATCCTGAGCCCCACCTCTGCCTCCCCTCCCAATGCCACGCTTTCTACCTGGGAGATCCCCGTTTTTCTGTCTCCCCCCCTCGAATCAGACCCTCACCATCCTCATGTCGGCTCTCTAGAGAAGCTCATGCCATCGGCTCCCACCTGGATGACTGTAATCCCCTCTCCCTGCCTCCTTTTACAGCTTCCAACGCACTCCACGCAGCCAGAAGGGCTTCCAAAAGGTGTATCTGATCATGCCTCTCCCTTCATTCATCCATCCGCTCCTGCTACAGTTATCTGAGACCTACTGTATGCCAGGCACTATGCCGGAAGAAGTGTGTCTTGGTCTCCTGTAATTCACATTTTAGCAGAAGTAACATATCATAAACACATTATAAAAAGTCAAGTGATTAGCCAGGCATGGTAGCTCATGCCTGTAATCCCAGCACTTTGGGAGACCGAGGCAGGTGGATCACTGGAGGTCAGGAGTTGGAGATCAGCCTGGCCAACATGGTGAGACGCCATCTCTGCTAAAAATACAAAAATAGCTGGGCGTGGTGGTGCACGCCTGTAATCCTAGCTACTTGGGAGGTGAGACTGGAGAATCACTTGGACCTGGAAGGTGGAGGTTGCAGTGAGCTGAGATTGTGCCATTGCACTCCAGCTTGGGTGACAAGAGCAAAACTCTGTCTCAAACAAACAAACACAAAAACAAATGAAAACAGTTAAGTGATGATCAATACTATCAGGAAAGAAAAGACAGGGAGAAGATAAGGAAGGATGGATTAGGGAGTAATTTTAGGTAGAGAGGTCAGGGGAGGCTTCTCGGAGGCTTCATTGAGCAGAGACAGGAATGAAGTGAGCAAGTAAGCCAGCACAGTCTCTAAAGGAAGCACATTCCAGGCAGAGAGAACAGCACGTGCAAAGGTCCTGTGGCAGCTGGACATTTTCAGTATTTCAAAGATCGGTAGGCTTTTGCCCTCTGTGCTCCAGCTACATCTGACTTCCAGTAGGCCCTGTCTTGCCTTTAGCCCCTTGCACACTCCATTTAGAAACCTCCTCCCTCATTCTTCTGGTTAGCCTTTATTAATCTGTTATATTCAACTCCAGCATCATCTCCCCACTCAGGGAGGCTGATCCAGAATCTCACCCTGGCTCGGTTAGAGGCTCCTCCTCGAGCTTCCACAGCACCTATTAAAGCACGGAGAGATTATATTGCAATGGTCAGTTCGGGGGCTGCCTTTTGGTTCTTTGTGGAGCAGAGACTGTCTGATTCATTTCTGTGTCCTGAGACTCTGACAATGAAGAAAGCTTTGGTGAATGTTCTGAATATGTTCCGGCCTAACCACCCCAAATTTAGTAGCATAAAACAACCACTTCATCCTGCTGTCAGATTCTGTGGTCAGGCATTTGGCCCACGCACAGCAGGAATGGCTAATCTCTGCTCTGAGATCAGCAGAGGACGCCCATGGCTAGGGCTGGAGGTGCCTGCACTACCATGCTTGGCCTTCGGGCTGGGTGCAGCTGGGACTGTGTCCTGAGCACCCCCACAAGGCCTCCCCTCATGAAAGGGGCTTCTCACAGCACAGCAGCTGGGTTCTCAGCAAGAGGATCACTGACAGTGAGAGAACACCCTAAGAAAACCAGGCAGAGCTGTGTGGCCTTTTCTGACCTGGCCCTAGCAGTCACGGAGCACCACTGCAGCGCACGCCATTAGTCAAAACAATTGGCAGCTCGCCCTGATCAAGGGAGGGGTACGTATAGACACTGCCTCTTGGTGGGAGGCATGCCAAAGAATATAGGGGCTATAATCCCAGCACTTTGGGAGGCCGAGGCAGGTGGATCATGAGGTCAGGAGTTCAAGACGAGCCTGGACAAAGTGGTGAGACCCCGTTTCTACTAAAAAATACAAAATTAGCCGGGCATGGTGGCAGGCACCTGTAATCCTTGCCACTTGGGAGGCTGAGGCAGAGAATTGCTTGAACCTGGGAGGCAGAGGTTGCAGTGAGCCGAGATTGTGCCATTGGGCTCCAGCCTGGGTGACAGAGCAAGACTCTGTCTCAAAAACAAAAACCAAAACAAAAAACAAAAAGCCTGATATGGAACACGTGTCAAACGATCCCGACGTCTGTACCCCATGTGACAAATCGCCAAGTGCTTTGGTGTACACCTTGTGTGGTTTCGCTGAGATTCCAGGATGAAGAAATGGAGGCTCAGGGAATGGGGTGTGTCCTAACAGGAGGTACACAGTCACAGCCAATGCTGACCAGAGCGGAGGCCCCGGGGGGAGTGCTGCTCACCCCCCAGGTGGACCTGCAAGGAGCCTCAGTGGCACAGAAATAATTATGGCTGGTGCTTATTATGTGCCGGGCACCATTCTAAACGTTTCACAAGTATTGAGTCAGTTAGTTCTCATAACCATCTAATGAGGTGGTGTGAGTATTAATGTTTTACAAATGAGGATGCCGAGTCACGGAGAAGATATGAAGGAGCTGGGGCCCGAACTAGGGGGAGGCAAGGGAGGCAATGACCTTAAGCACAACATTTCAGATGCCCTCTTGCCCCCCAAAACTTCCAGGAATCAAGGTAAATAATATCTTCATGTTTGATGTGTGTATATATATAATTGTTTTGACACAGGGTCTCATTCCATTGCCCAGGCTGGAGAGCAGTCACGTGACTATGGCTCCACCCCCTGAGCTCAGGATTTCCTCATCTCAGCGTTCCGAGTAGCTGGGACCATAGGCATGTGCCATCATTCTCGGCTAATTGTTTTTGTATTTTTTTGTAGAGGTGGGGTTTCTCCACGTTGCCCAGGCTGGTCTCGAACTCCTGGCTTCAAGTGATCCTCCTGCCTCAGCCTCCCAAAGTGCTGCATTTACAGGTGTGAGTCAGTGTTCACAGACTCATGTAATATTTCTAAAATAAAAATTAATGCAAAAAGTCCATAACGAACAAAATGTCAAAAGTTTAAATAAAGACAAGATCAGTATTGAGGTCATATCCAGCCTACACCACTCAAGCCACAATTGACCTCGGGACCCGTAAACCTAAGAAGAAATGCTTGCTGTTGTGAACGACTGAATTTTGGGATGGTTTGTTACGCAGCACTATTGCAGCAATAGCTATCCAATACAAGAACTGATTTGCCTTTTAGCAAGTTGGTAAACGGTAGACATGAGATTTGAACTCAGGCAGCCTCAGAGCAGAGTCTATGTTATGAACAAACCAAATGCTCTGCTTCTCTTATTGAGGGGCCCAGGATACCTGGGTTGGTTCAATCCCGATCTCTCTAACTCACTTTCCTGACCAGTATTCCTCTTCCTAGATGACCAGGGGTTCTGTGAGTGCCATTCCCCAGCCCTGTTTATCTGGTGGATGACCCTAGTCCTGGCCTCTCCATTTGGGCTGACAGTCTAGGAAGGTTGACCCCAGATTCCAAAGTAAGGTGTCAAATCAAGAGCAAAATTTTCAAAGCATTTGGCCAAGCTCCTTGACTCTTGTACTTCTCACTTTTGTCAAAGATATACAATAGTCGGCAGAACGATTTCCTGGGAAAGAGACTCAACATTGAGCACTGTAATACCCTGTGAAAGGGAATGCCCTTAGCTCAACCCTAGAAAGCTGGACATGTGTCCCTGAGCCGAGTGGCTCTGTGGGCCACTGTTCTCTGCCTGATAAGTCTCGTGCATGACAGACTGGCTGGGTTCGATTCTAAAGATCCCGGTAAACTCAGAGCAACTTACACTCTTTGTTTTTTTTTGTTTTGTTTTTGAGATGGAGTCTCACTCTGTCACCCAGGCTGGAATGTAGTGGTGCAATCTTGGCTCACTGCAACCTCTGCCTCCCGGGTTCTCCTGCCTTAGCCTCCTGAGTAGCTGGGATCACACCTAGCTAATTTTTTGTATTTTTAGTAGAGAGGGGGTTTCACAGTGTCAGCCAGGATGGTCTCTATCTCCTGACCTCGTGATCCGTCCGCCTCAGCCTCCCAAAGTGCTGGGATTACAAGCATGAGCCACGGCGCCTGGCTCAACTTACACTCAGTTGACTGGGGCAGAGAATGTGAGTTTCATATGTGCCAGATGTAGGCTGACCACAGGAGGAAGCTGACACGGGGGTGCCTCGGGCCCTGTCCAATAGGACATCCCAAGAGGCAAAAAGCCTCTGCACAGAGAATCAAAAAATTCCTTGGGGCTGCAGAGGGACTAAGCAACCAACCCAGGTTTCTTCCATCCTCAGGTTCCTCCGTTTCTAGGACCTTGTCACTATCTGCATGGTTGAAGCCTCTGTCATGTTCAGGTTCAGTCGAAGGGATGGGGAAGAGGTACACCTGGAAGGTGGAGATGCATAGAACTGCAGGGAGGCCCCTGCAGATGACAGCTTCCTAGTGATGGCAGATGGTTTCTGAACAATCTAAAGACTACCTCCCGGGATTTCAATGCTATGGTTAAACACTGACCATACTTGGAGCATGACACCATTGTCCCACAGTTCCGTAGTAACTAGGCAAGGGAGAGCCTTCCTGCTCCCCAGCCTCTTCTCCCTGCACCCCCAAACCCACCTCCCAGGAATGGAGGAGAGAGAAATCAGAAGTAGCTAAAGAGAGAGAAGGCAAGTGAGAAAAGTGAACCGTCCACCCTTCTCTTCCTGAGTCTTTTTGTGTGCAGCAGACCACAGCTGGGGGAGCGAGGGAAACTCTTGTGAATGAAGACTGGAAATTTGATAATCACGCCGGCCAAGGAATTTTAGTTGAGACTGTACTTAACACTTAAAATGCCTACAGTATATTCTGTTTTCCAAGAGAGACGAGAAAAATCATGGGATAGTACAAGTTTTCGTCTGGAAACAGGGGTTGGATGTGAATAAGCGCTCAGAGCCAATGTAAAACGGCCTTGGGAGCCTAGACCTGCTTTCTGATTTAGAGCTTGTTTGAAGTCAGACCGCCCATGGGGTCCTGAGCCCGGCCCACCGCGTTAGGGTGGCTGCTTGGAGACAACCGGCCAGCCAAGCAGATCGTTCCTCTTTTCCACCGTGAAGAGTCACCACTGGGCGGCCGGGCACGGTGGCTCACGCCTGTCATCCTAGCACTTTGGGAGGCCGAGGCGGGTGGATCACCTGAGGTCGGGAGTTCGAGACCAGCCTGACCAACATGAAGAAACTCTGTCTCTACTAAAAATACAAAAAATTAGCTGGGTGTGGTGGCGCATGCCTGTAATCCCAGCTACTTGGGAGGCTGAGGCAGGAGAATCACTTGAACCCGGGAGGCAGAGGTTGTGGTGAGCCAAGATTGTGAAATTGCACTCCAGCCTGGGCGATAAGAGCAAAACTTCGTCTCAGAAAAAAAAAGTCACCACTGGGCATGGGGCCACCTAGCAAAGGACTGCATCTCTCTGGCCTTCTCACAGGTAGGTCACACGGCTGGCTCTTGCCAATGCTAGAAAGTGGAAGTGATGCGTCCATGGAAACGGCAGGTGTACCTCCTTCCGCGTCCCTTTGACTGAACCTGAATGTGGCAGTGGCTTCAACCCTGCAGATGGCAACAAGGTCCTAGAGGTGGAGGAACCTGAAGACGGAAGAAACCCTGGGTGCCTGAGTGACCATGTGGAGCAGAGTGGCTTTTCTATGAAAAAAAAAGTTGAGTTCTTCTCGTTATAGCAACTCAGCCTTTTATTGTGAGTGGAAGAGCACCCCATTTTCTGAGTTCTCTGAACCACATCCAGACACTGCACCCCAACTCACTGGACTCTCCCGCTAGAGAGCAGCCCCTCAGCTGTCTCAGTGATAAAAGCCCTGGAGACAAAAATGTGCTTTGGAATCAGACACGGTTTCTCACTCAACTCTGCTTCCTCCTGGCTGTGCAGTCTTGGACAAGTGACTACCTCTCTGAACTCAATTCCCTCTTATCCAAAAAGGGATTCCAGCTAGCTCTGCCATGAGGATCCAATGACAAGATGCAGGTAAAAGGCTCAACACAATGCTTGGCACAGAATGAGGTCTTTGCAAAAGTCAGATCCCGTTCCCTTCCCCCATTGCTGGCAGCCTTCACTGTGAGTCCCTGGCAGGCCTCCCACCAGCCCCCACCAAGCCTTGACGCAGACCAGAGTTTTTCTTTCGAGTAAGCGACAGGTTCAGGGAGGCAGAACGGAGCAAGTACTTAGAGTTCACAGCACGGAATTCTTTGAAATCATATTCCCAAAGCTCCCTTCCTAGGGTCGGGGGATTAGCTGGCTATCCTGGGCTTGGCTCTAAATGGCCTCGTCGTGAGGGGAATTTTCCTACAGTCTTATCCTACCCTCTGTCCCAGGGCTAAGAATATATATATCCGTCTCCTCTGCAGCAGCCCGTTGCTGTCGACCCCATTCCAGGACAAGGACTGTGGGATGCAGGGAACAAGGAGTGGGGCTAGAGCTGGGGCTGGGGCGAGCGTGTTCTGCTTGGTGATGATTGGCATGTTGTGAATTATGCAACAGGAATATTAATTCCTTCTAGCAGAGGCCAGCAGGGCTGCGAGAGGCTGTTGGTGTGTATCTGGTCCAGATGCCTTCCTCCCGCCTCCCATTTACTCATGAGGAAAAGAAGGCCCGGAAGGAGGCGAGACTTATTTGCAGACTCACACGGAGAAATGGAGTGGCAGCGGCAGGCTGGGCTCCAGCTGGACCCCGTGGGAGCCTGGCCCCGTGCACCAGCGCCCGTCTTATGGGACAGTGCTGATGGCGATGCGGAAGGGAGTGTTTGCCTCCAGGCTTCGTGTGCATGAAAACCGAGATCTAGAGAGTATCTGAGGGACATGCCCCCCACTGACCTGGGACTGATGTGGGCGAAAGCTTGGAGGGGAGCTGGACTGCTACATTAGCAGAAGCTGGGAGATGGGCCCCAGGTAGGCAGAGGTTAGGAGATGTGTCCTTGGGTGGGCAGAGGCTGGGAGCTCAGCCCCCAGGTAGGCAGAGGCTGGGAGCGGGGCCTCTAGATAGGCAAAAGTTGGGATTTATCCACCTCCCCACACCACGGACTTGCGTGGTCTTACCTCCACCACAGCCTGGTTCTCTGTTTGGTGAATGTCTGTGCAGGAGTTGTGGCTTCCCAAGGGACAATGTGGCTCCCAGTGGACCTTGAACTACCTTCCTCTCAACCTCCTTTAGGGCCTGGCTCCCTGATCCTGCTGGTGGCATTTGCTGATCAAAAGAACAGACTGTCTCCACCTCCCGGATGCAAAATCTTTCCTCACCCAGACGGAGATCAGAGAGCCTCTGGTGCTGAAGCCCTGATCTGCCGCTTCACCAGCTATGCCATCTTGGACAAGATATTGAGCTCTCTGGGCCTAAATGCTCCCATGGGGTGAATGTGTGTGGCTTCCCTCAGGGCTGGGTGACAGGATCGTGTGAGACGTGCCAGGTAAACACACAGTGGGCACTCGCTGGCCTCTTCCTTTCCCTCTGCACAGGAAAGCGTCTGAGTGCCAGGGGGCACGTTCAGTGTTGTTCAGGGCCCAGACCTTCTCACTCAGCCTCCCCTTGCCATCCCCACCCGCATCCTATCTCACTTCACAGGAGGACTCGTGCTGTGAGCCCATGTTACCCAGTTCCATCTAGAATGTGGTCCAACAAATCCACCACAGGCGGGCGGGGGCCGTGTCCCGGCCCCGGGAGTGAGTCTAAGCAAGGCTGCCCATGCTCGGCATTTGCGGCCAGATCATTCTCAGTGGGGTGGGGGTGGAGGGGCGGCCTGTCCATTGGAGGATATTGAACGGTGTCCCTGGCCTCCACCCACGAGGTGAGAGTAGCACACCCAGCCCCAGGCTTGGAAAAGGTTTCCAGACATTGCCAAATGTCCCCTGGAGGTGAGATTGCTGCTGTACGGGAACCACAAAGAACTAGACACAGAGACCCTTCCAGAGCTAAGTCTGCAGGAAGCCCCTCCAGTCTGGACACGGACACCTCTGCATACACCCGGAGGATCCAGGAGGCCAGGCTGAGGGAGGGCATCACTTCCCCCAATTTAAACTTGAAGGTGGACTCAGTGCTGACCCACAGGGCCAGGGCACCCCGCAGGTGCATTTTGGGAGGGAAAGGCCAGCTTTGTTTGGGGTGGGAGGCACACCTCCTCTTGGAAATACACAAAATACACATGGGCAAGGACACAGCTTTGTAACAAACCCACTTTTATTGATAGTGTACACGGAGATCCATGGCGGCGGGTGTGCCTGGGTGACAGTACGCCACACACCTGTGTGGCCAGGGTGCCCGGCCTGCTCGGGGAGCTCGGGCGGGGGCGGAGTGGGGGACAGAGGCAGGCTCGGAGCTGCTGCCTTGGGCACAGACGCAGGCAGGGCCAAGGCTGGGGTGCAGGTGCAGGTACGCAGAGCTGGGGCCAGGGCTGGGTTGCAGGTGCAGGTATGCAGGCAGGGGCCAGGGCATGTGTACATTTGTGTTCATCTGCGTGTACTTGTATATACATGGGCATGGTGTACACAATATCTACAGGGACCCTCACAGACTGAGCTAGGGAGAGGGTTGAGGACAAGATGTTCCAAAGCCCTGAAGGCCCCAGGGGCCAAGCATCAAGAGAGGGGGCACATCGTGGTATGTACTGAATGCCCAGTGCTAGCTTACTTCTGCCACCCACAGACTTGCTGTGTGACCTGGGGAAAGCTACTTACCATCTCTGGACCTCAGAAAGACCTATTAGATGCTCACTAAGGTTCCTTAGGGCCCTAAAACTTCAATACGTTTAGACAGATTAAAATACAAAATATGCTTGTTAAGAGCTGATGAGAAGGGCCTTTGGTTTATGGGTTCGAAACCCACCATGCCTGAGTACATGGTGGTACCCAGTACAGCCCAATCCCGGGCACAAGGAAAAGACCCACCCTGAGCTTCTCTGTCAGAGCCCTTCCTGGCTCAGTCCTGAGTCCTAGCTGCTCCTCCCTGCCCCCTCACCACTGTGTGTGCAGAGGGTGGCAGGGCAGCAGGGGTGGGCAGGGGCCAGGGCTGGGGACCCTCTTGGTTTCCTAGGACACAGTGAACCCAGCACCCAGTAGGTGCTTAATAAATGCTTGCGTAACAAGAACAGTAGAGGACAGCTAGGTTCTAGGTGGAGCTGTACCCTGAACTTGCTGGGGGGCGGGGGGGGGGGGCCTGGGGCTCATCATGTCCCTACCGGGCTGTGTCCTTGCCCAGTGGTATCCTCTGTGAAATGGGAGCATAAAAAAGCAGCCGTGGCCTGTCTGCCCCACGCTTGTGCAATCGTCTGCAAACTGTGGAGCTCGATGGCAGAGGTCAATATCTAGCTGCAGACAGGCCACGGGAACCCTGTTCGGGAGCAGAGGAGAAGGCGTCCCTGGTGGAGGCCGTGGATCTGAACTGGGTGAGGACCTGGCCAAGGAGGGGGTCACTAGGCTTTTACAGTACAGTGATTTCCATTTCTACTGCTACACATGACATGAAAACAGCTGCAACCACAATAAAGCACAACTGTCGGGGGGGGACCTGGGAGAGGAGGGACGGGGAGGAGAGGCTGAGGAACGCGGTCAGGAGGTGGGCGTGGTCTAGGTGTGGCCAAGCCCTTCAAACACACAGCCGCGGCTGGCTCAATGTCAGGGGCAGCTGGAGGGGTGCAGAGGCAGCTGAACCGGAGGGCAGGAGTTGCGGGGCTGAGAGAGACATTCTCTCAGCTGCCACCCAAGCCAAGCTGGGTCTTATGCCAGGAGAGAGGAGACCTCTCCCATCTGGGTCCCGGTGTCCTTTCCATCCTGGTTCTTGTCCCAGGAGGTTCCATTTGACGCAGCAATCCTCATCCCTCTGGCATCAGCGTTTCTTCCAACCTCAGGAGAGGAGAGCGTAACTTGGGTCTCTGCGTAACTCTTTAGGCTGCAGAGATGTGTCTTCCCATAGAGGAGCGTAACCACCAAGGAGCTGCGGACGAGGAGACTCGGGGACGCTGTGAGAAGGCAGACGGATATGCGGAGGCAAGTGCCTGGGGGCCTCCAGCCTGGTGCCAAGTCTGTGAACAAGCCTGCCACGGGGGCCTCGGTGGGGGGATGCGCACAGTGGGCATCTGGGGCCACCTCCCTGAAGGCACAGCCCAAGCCCCAGGCCAGCATCCCTTGCTCACTGGATGGTGCACTTGTCCCTCTCGCGGGCCTGGCCTTCCCGAAGAACCTTGGCCTTGATGTACTTGAGGTCACTGTTGACGCTAGGGCGGCGGGCGAAGGGCGAGACCATGCCGTAGGCATCTACCTCCTTGATGCGGCGCATGCAGAAGGGCCTGGGGTGGAAGGCGTCGCCGTACTGCACGGAGATCTTGCGGTGCAGGGCGGGGCTCATCTCGTGCGGCAGCTTGGCCATGCTGAAGAGCACGTAGAACATCTCGTCCACGTTGGTGTTCTTCTTGGCCGACACCTCGAAGTAGGCACAGTTCTCGTCGCCCGACACCAGCAGCTCGGCCTCGGTGGTGGGCACCTGGCGGCAGAGCTCGCCGTGATCGTTCTTGTTGCCACAGATGACCATGGGCAGCTCCCCCGCCTCCTTGGTCTTGTTCTTCAGGCAGGACTTGACCTCTAGGATCTGCTTCTGGAGGCGCTTGACCTCATCGAAGGACTCCCGGTTATCCAGGCTGAACACCAGGATGAAGACGTCCCCTGCAGGGAGAGAGCCCAGGCAGTGAGTGCACCGGCCAGCTGTGCCCCTGCCCTCCTCTCGCCACAGAACATCAGTCCCAACAGCCGGCAGTCACAGGTGCCCTGAGGCAGTGGCCCGGCGTCACTGACTCAAAACCTTCGCCGCGACTCTGTGGGGTAGCTGCGATTATTCTCCCCATTTTCCAGGGCAGGAAACTCAGGACGAGGGGGTTGAAGCCCCTGTTCAAGGTCGCACAGCTAACATGTGGTATCGCATGGTTCGAATATGGTTAACGCACTTCACATTTCCTTGCAGGGCGGGGGAGGGGTGAGAGTGACTTGTGTGGACTGCGTTCAGATAATAATAAAAGTCATTTCCAGGAGAGCAGGGGTCCTGCCTGTCTTGCCCAATGCCTGGTTTGCACCTGGCCTCGTCCACTTAGCTGCAGGTCCTGAAACCTCTGTAATCTCAGTTTCTCTGTCTGTTTCATGCAGATGAAATATGACCTTGCAGGATTATTTTGAGAGTTTTACAAGATCATGAATGGACGGTGGCCTCAGGTGTCAGTGACAATGAGAACGAGGGCCTGCTGGGAGCCAAGCATCAGGTATCTGCCCCAGGCCCACTGTTCTCTTGATTCCTCACTACGCCTCTGTCAAGGAGATTTTGTTACCTTTGTGTTACAGGTGAGCAAACTGAGGCTCAGAAAGGGTACGCGACCTGCCCGAAATCACATAGCTTCTGTGTGGCTAGGCTGAAACTTCTACCTGATTCTGTCCTCACCTAGCTGGTGCCTGGTACAGAGTAGGTGCTCTCGGCTTCTCAAATCATAGGATGAGAAAGTGAGCGCCGGCCTCCAAGGCCCACACCGCCTCCACGGTAACTCACCCACCGCATCACTCAAGGCAGGCTTTGGAGTCTGAAACAGCGGCTGCTGTGGAGATGGTAAGGCGGTGGGGAGGCTGTCTGGATGGGTGCCTCCATCCCAATTTCCAGCTCTTAATAAGCATCTTTCTCACTTTTACTTAAACTCTTTTTTTTTTTTTTTTTTTTGAGATGGGGTCTTGCTCTGTCGCCCAGGCTGGAGTGCAGTGGTGCGATCTCGACTCATTGCAACCTCCACCTCCTGGATTTAAGTGATTCTTCTGCCTCAGCGTCCTGAGTGGCTGGGATTACAGGTGTCCCGCCACCATACCTGGCTAATTTTTGCTTTTGTTTTTGTTTTGTTTTGTTTTCTTGAGACAGAGTTTCACTCTTCTTACCCAGGCTGGAGTGCAATGGCATGATCTTGGCTCACCACAACCTCCGCCTCCTGGGTTCAAGTGATTCTCCTGCCTCAGCCTCCCAAGTAGCTGGGATGACAGGTGCCCAGTACCACGCCTGGCTAATTTTTTGCCTTTTTAGTAGACACAGGGTTTTACCATGTTGGCCAGGATGGTCTTGAACTCCTGACTTTAGGTGATCCACCTGCCTCGGCCTCCCAAAGCACTGGGATTACAGGTGTGAGCCACCACGCCCAGCCAATTTTTGTTTATTTAGTAGAGATGGAGTTTCACCACATTAGCCAGACTGGTCTCAAACTCCTGATCTCAAGAGATCTTCCCACCTCAGCCTCCCAAAGTGTTGGGGTTACAGGCATGAGCCACTGCGTCCAGCCACTTTTGCCCAAACTCTTGATAGCCTTGTGGTTTGGATACAAGATCCCTGTCTCACAGATGAGGAAACTGAGGCCCAGAAGAATTAGCAACTGGCCCAAGTTCTCGAGAGGAGAAGCAAGCAGTTCCAGCTTCTGGCAGAACGGCTGCCTACTTCCTCTGCACCTCCAGAGCACACCATTTGCCCCCACTTACTGGCACATGGCACATTCAGAATGGTGTCCAGGCCAAGGGTGTGCTCCAAACAGTGAGCTCTGGTACAGAGGAGGGCTCCATCGCCCACTCATCGTGGTCTCCTCGGGGCCTGGCACACGGCAGGTGTTCACCAAGGCAGGCTGAATGGATGGGAGTGATGGAGTGAAAGGCACTTGCAAGGCAGCATCAGCTTGGCAACTTTTCCTGCTTGCACTGCCAAACCCCATGCCGTTAGGCTAATCCGGGGCCCCTGAGGACTCGCGGCCTTGACATATTCAAATGCGAGTCTGCAATGCCAAGCATCAGAGATCTGCCCGGCTGGCAGCTGGAGGAAGAGCTCATGGTGGAATTAATGGCTTTCAGAATTTCCTGGGCGGCAGGAAAATGAGGTTGGAAAAATGAGGTTCCACCAGGTTGGAAAATGAGGCACCGGTTGGTGAGTGAAAAAAACAAGCATCAGACAGATGTGCTCAGAATGAGATGCGCTGGGAAAAAGAGCCAGGCACAAATATTCTCCATCGTGGGGATACAAATACTTCACGGAGGCCCGGAAGGCTCCACACCAGATGGCCAGGGTGGCCACCTCGAGGGCAGGGGCAGGAGCCCGGGATGGGGGACATGGGTCAAAGGGGCATTAGCTTTATCTGCAGCATTTGCAGGAGGGTGTGCTTGTGTATTACTTGTGTCACTGAAAATTCATGCTGAAAACAGGCACAGGCTTCCTCTCTTCATCTCCCGCCTCCCTTCCTCTGTCATTAGCCTTAGTTATGGCAGTGGGTACCCAGTCCCCTCCCGAAGGCTGGGAGGGTTGACACCCATTCAATCAATATGCATCATGTGCTGGAAGCTCCCGCCACAGGACTTATGTGGACTGCGTTCAAATAATGATAAAAGTCATTTCCAGGAGAGCAGGGGTCCTGCCTGTCTTGCTCAATGCCTGCTTTGCATCTGGCCTCATCCGCTTAGCTGCCAGCTGTCTCGGGCGGTCCTCACAGCCTCCCCATGGGGTCTGAGGTTAAGCCCACTGTGCAGCTGGAGAGGCTGAGACTCAGATGGGATGCATATACCTCTGGTCACACATTTAAGCCAAGAGGCCCAGATGGGATTCGAACACAGGTTGACCCAGGGCTCTCCTAACTACATGCCCCTTCTCCAAAACTTGGGGTGGAGTGGGGAGCTTGATTGCTGTTTGGGTCAGATGCTCCAAAAAGCCAGCCTGGAAGAGGAAGCACTCAAGGAGGGCTCCCCCGACCCCCCGTGGCCTCAGTCTTGGCCTTGAGGCCTGGGGCAGGGCTGGGCATGGCATGGGTTTCACGGTGCGGAAGTTATCTCCGTTTGAGGGTTATCTTAATGATGACTAGAGAGCCACCTGCTCACTCCTTCCCTTATCCCTGGCCAGCAACAGCAGGGGCATGGCTTGGGAAATGATTGTCGGAGCAGGCCCATGACAAATGCTGACTCAACAGAAGTCCCTTGGGATTTATGCACTTACTATCTGCCCACCAAGTGCTTTACATATATTCACTCATTCAATTCTCACTGTGCCCTTAGGATGAGTGCTGATGCGATGCTGATTTAATAGGTGAGAACACTGAGGCATAGAGAGAAAATCCCTTGCCCTGAGTTACAAAACCAGGAAGCAGTGGAACCAGGACTCAGACCCAGGCTCTGGGTCCCGGGTTTAATCTCCCTGTCCCACTGTACTGCTTCCAGCAGAGCTGAGAGACCGTGGTGTGGTTTTGTCTGAGAATACAGAAGCAGGCTGCCTTTACGAGCTGTGGGACCACTGGACCGAGTCCCTTAACCTCTCTGGGCTCCAGTTTCTCCAATTCTAAAAATGGAATGAATAAACTATTTACTTCTGAGGGTTAAATAACCACATGCCAAGCTCTAAGAACAGGAGCAGGCCCACTGCTCCTGATAAGTGTCAGCTGCCATCACCATCACTGTGACTATGACCAAGGCCCCTTCCCTTTGGGGACTACTCCCTGGGTCCTGCCCTTACCTCTCTAGGAGGTGGCAAAGGCCTGGGGTGTGGGAGACGTGAGCCCTGTGGACTGACCTTGGGCCTCGGAGCTCTGCTGGGTCATCTCCAGAGGAGGGAAGCAGAAGGCTGGGCATCATTCTGTTCCCTAGAAAGGAATATCCCTGGGGCACGCTGCTATCAGCTCCTGATCTGGAAGGTGGCACCGACAGCCATGAGTAATCGATCTGGAGTCTAACAGAATGGAATCGAGCCCCTGCCTCCATCACTGGTTCCAGCAAGTGACAAAACCTCTCTGAGCCTCATTGTGCAAGGATGACGCCTGTCTCAGACGATGGCTGTGCAAGTACCATGCACACTGCCAAGCGCGCAGCACATTCCACACCCATGTCCCGGCCCTGCCACCCCAGCCCCGGCACCGGCGGTCCTCACCTGTGAGGATGGAGAGCCTGCGCATGGCAGGGAAGGGGTGGTTGCCGGAGGTGTCCAGGATGTCAAGCTGGTACATGTCGCCGCGGATGTTGTACACCTTGCGGTGGAAGTCCTCGATGGTGGGTGTGTACTGGTCCTCGAAGCGGCCATTGAGGAAGCGAGACACGATAGAGCTCTTGCCCACCCGAGAGGCACCCAGCACCACCATACGGTATGAGTTCTTGGCGGGCACACTGAGCGTGCAGTTCCCGCTGGACAAAGTCTTCATCATGGCTCGGGGCTGCAACAAAGAGCAAGGGAAGTAGTCATCGGGGGCCCCCGGCCTGGCCCCACCGCCCATTGTTAGAGGACTTGGCCCCCTCTCTTGGGGACTCTGTCTAGGTCTCGGTTTTTCTGTCTGTAGAATGGAAATGTCAGACAAGGTCCTGAGGGGCCTTGGAGTTCTACCCTCTCATTCATTCCTGCCCTTGCCTTCATTCCTTCATCCACTGACACCATCCGTTCATTCACCCTTTGGTTTGAGCAAGCACCAGACTGCTGGGGTTTGAACCCTCGACTTGCCTCTTGCTACTGATCTTGGGCAAGCGGCTTAACCTCTCTAGGGGTCACTTTTCTCATCTACAAAATGAACCCAACTCGCAGATCTGCTGCAAAGGACTCAGCACATGGAGAAATCTCAAAAACGGTATCTCTTGCGAGAATCCATTCTTTCCCTGGTTCATCCACCTGGCTTTCCGGGAGCCTGTGATTATTCCAGGATAAGACATGGGGAAGGCACTAGCATGCATTTTTTTTAAACCTGGGGCCGGCGGGGAAAGGGGGTTCTGTGGCCATTCAGCCCTCCTGGGAAGAAGGGAATGCTGTGTCCACACCACATGCTCCAAGCCCGATGCCTGGGGTTGCTCCTGCAGCCATCCCGGGAGGACCCACCTTTAGACCTGTGCTCTGCATCTGGCGGTCTCCCTCCCGCTCCATGGCCTGCCTGCAGATTTTTGCCTCCCAGGCCCTAGGTGTTTACTTGCCTCTGGGGGACCCCAAGGCCCAGAGTAGAGGATGTGGGATGGGGAGTAACCCATGGCTGGCTCAAGCATCCCTCACAACTCCAAGGGTTAATGGTTCTGGAGCAAATCCACAGCTGTCTATGGGAGCCCCTTGACCTCATGAAAAGAGGCTGACATGGGTCCAAGCTCTTGTATAAACAAACCCACGGGCTCCACCAGGCCCACCCCAATGGCCCTTCGCAGCCCAGCCCTCCCTCCTTTCCTACCTCAGTGCCCACCAGAATCGCCCCAGATCCCCTGAGCCCAGTCTCCGTAGTTCGTTTGAGCTCTGCTGAGATCAGCCTCCACTCCTTTGCTCAGGCTACCCCCTGCAGAACGGCCTCCTCCCCTTCAGGGTCTGGCTCAAGTGCCACCTGTTCTCTAAAGGCCTTTCTCATCCCGCCACTCCAGGAGGAGTCCTTCCTCTCTCCAGAGGAGAGCTTTCCAGCCCCTGAACTGCAAGTGGGCACAGGCCTGCTGAAGTATCAGTCCCCTTGGTCCTCTGCAGGCTGCCACAGGTTGTGCAGGTTGGCCACTGCACAAGGCACCGGCTGGGTGGGCATGTAGGGGCTGCATCCCAGAGGTGGGGGCATCTTGTGTCAAGGAAGAGGCACTGTTTTTATATTCACACAAAGCGCTGTATGTGCCAGCCTCGCTCCCCACCCTGGGATGCCCCATGTCGGTTTCCTTGAGTGCCTCGTCCATTGGCCCAAGGCGCTTTCCAATACCATCTCTTTCCGGTTATCATGATGCCAAGGTCTGGGGTGGCCCCTCGAGGTGGAGAGATCGCCTGCGTGCGAGTCCCCGGCACACATCTGGGTCTACTCACCCTGTCCAACTACCAGTCTCTGTGCAGGAAACCGGCTCTCAAAGATACCTTTGTGAAAAGCCCTGATTGGTGGTATTTGCCCATTTCCATGAGGTGAATGCTCCCACCACGGTCAATTCTAAGCTGCCAATGTGACTTGGATGAATGAATCACAAAGAGGCGCACACAATAAGCCAGCTCAGCACACGGCAGACCCCAGGCCTGGAGCCACAAGGACAACAACTGTGGCCACCTAAGCCCATGCAGTGTGCCAAGCTGTGCACTAAGTATAGAAATAATCATAGCTGGCATTTATTTTGCAGCTAAAATATGCCAGAATGTTCTAAGGGCTGCACACATGTTAACCTATTTCTCCCTTTAGTAATCCCAGAAAGCAGGTGGTGTTTTTCTCCAATTTACCGATGAGGAAACTGAGGCACAGAGAGGTTACATTACTTGCTTACAGTTACACAGCCAGTAACCAGCAGAGGAGGCGTTTGATCCCAGGTGGTCTGCGCCGCGCTCAGGAGGCTACATGACTAGCCTACTTCATTAATAGGGGAGCCTGGGCAGTAGTTCAAGCCTAAGACCCCAAGTCCTCCACCCAGTTCCCGCCTAAAGCTGTCTTTGAATTTATCCCACAAAACTGCCATGCCATGTACACAGCAGGAGCTCAATAAATGGTCTGTACATTAATCAAATGGCAAATGGCTCTGTCTTTGGGCTTGCCTGAATTTCCCCTCTGGGACCTTCTCTCCTCAGCCTCAACCACCTGACTGGCCCAGGGGCCATGCTAAGGACGGCCTCCCCACCAGGGCAGCCCTGATGAGGTGCCCAGGGCATAGGTGTGGGAGGCAGGAAATGAGAGAGAAGGGTGGAGAGGGGGTTACTGCCAGACCACAGCAGGGAGCCCTTCTCAGTCTCTGCCAGGTTGTCTCAGCCAGCCTGGGCCTTCAGCAGAGATGGGGAGAAAGAACACCCCCCCAAGTCCCTCTGCAGAGAGTTTGACTTTGCTGGTGGTCACTTCTGTCTAGATAGAGGACAGGAAAGGGGCCAGAAGCTCCCAGGGACAGTATTTGTCTCCAACACTGCCCTGCCCAGCCTCCAGCCCAGAGCTTGGTACAGACGAGCTAATAGCAATGACTGAATGGGCTTCAGGGAGTCAGAGAGAGCAGGCAGGGAGTCACAGAGGCAGAGAATCAGAGAGAGGAGGCAGGGAGTCAAAGAGAGAAGGCAGGGAATCAGAGAGAGGAGGCAGACAGTCAGAAAGAGGAGACAGAGAGAGGAGGCAGGCAGTCAGAAATAAGAGAGGGAATCGGGAAGGGCAAAAAAGGAGGAAAAAATACTCTGTGGCTTTTATTACTGAGAAAAGACTGATTCTTCACATGGCGTGAGTCACGTGGGGCTGTGTGAGACATTTGTACACCTGGACACCAGGTGACAGTGCCTCTGCAGGCTCCGCCTCCCACCCCCACATCTTTCTTCCCTCTCCTCCCCCAGAGGTGGCACCATGGGCAGCCTCGTGGACACAGCTCTCCTCTGCAGCCTGTTCTCCCTTCTCCACCCTCAGCCAGGCTGACCTCACATAGCAAGCAGCAGGCAGGGCTGCGTTTGAAGGACCCTTTGGGAATTTAGAGTCCAATATCAATGACTGAATGGATTTCAGGAAATCAGAGAGAGGAGGCAGAGAATCAGAGGAAGTAGGGAATCAGAGAGGGGAGGCCCACAGAGGTAGGAGATTCAATAGAGACCCCCTAGCAGCACAGGTATCTGAATGCATGTACTGTGACTTCTGAGCCCACCACACAGCCATTCTGAGGAAGGTGGGAGGCAGAAAGTTTCCAGAGTAGGGATGAGGAGGTGACATCCTGGGGGCACAGTAACCACAGCCAGGAAGGCATCCATCAGCCCACTTGACTAATGGGGACATTGACACTCAGAGAGGTTAAGTCATTTGCCCCAGTCCACACAGCAGACGACTGGCTGGGCTGGGATCAGAACCAGGCTTTGACTCCAAAGCCTGGCTCTTAACTCTATGAAAATCCACCCCCAGACCGAAACTTGTCTTTTTCAAAACACTGTCTGACTCAGTGAAGCCTCAGCTGGCGTCAGGCAGGGAGGTGACCCCTGAGGCATATTATATTCTCACTCCCTCTCTGCCTGCAAGCAGTGGGGCAGGGAGGGGGTAGGCACCTCCCAGGATTCTCCCCCAACCCTGCCAGCCAGCTCCCAGCATGTGCACACGTGGATTTGCCACTTCTCCCTGGAGCCTCTCCCCCAGGGCCTGCCCGGAGAATGGAGGGGTCACACAGGCACAGGCAGCAGGACGTCTGGACGTGTCCTCCCGGTGTGTGCCCCAGAGTCTGTTTCACTGGACTCCCTCTCCTCCACCCTCCCATGCCTCCTCCATCAGCACACACTCAGCCTCTTTGGACACGTACATTGCAGTCACTGGTCTCCAGCTGCCACTTTGAGAGTCCGGGGGCTTGGCAAAGCCAACCCCATCAAAGCCAACCCCATCTGGCAGCTCAGATGGTAGAAGGTAGGCAGGCATCTGGCTTCCGGCAGGCCAGCTCTGCCTCTCACCAGCCCAGCACCACTGGGCAAATGACGTGGCTTCCCACCGCTCAGGTGACTCCTTGTTAATGGTAAGAAACAAACCCCCTGTGTAGCCCTGGGCTTCCAATAAGTTTGGAGGCTGCCCTAGCTCCTGGCCCGCCGCAAACCTGAACACACGCTGGGTTCTTTTCTTTGGGGCACTTTCTCTTGGCAGTCATGGGGCTGCCTAGAGCAGCGGGTGAGGCTGAGCTGGAATTCGGGCACTGGTCTTGGATCCCATCTTGTCTGACACCACCGGAGGCCTGAATCACCGGCTCCTGACCTGCCTGCCCGCTCCCAGCCTGGCTTCCCACCTTCCATGAGGTCTTGGACAATATCCCCCATCATCCTCCCAGTGCTGGGGACATGGGGAGGGGAGGGCACAGAGAGGCCTCCAGAGCTGCCTTCAGGGCCCTCCAAGACAGCTAAGTTACAGGAAACCCCTCCTGGGAAGGGAGTCATCCAGGAAAGTTACTCTACACCAACCCAGAGAAAGCTCAAGAACTCTGGATGAAGGGACGAGCTTCTTAATCTTCCTTCCCCACCTCCAGGTATGTAGGCTGCAGCCAGCTCCAGAAGGGGGACAGGAGTGTTTGAGGAAGTTGACTCTTCTTCCCTGAGCCTCAGTTTCCTCCTATTTAAATGGGCTATTACTCTAGCTCTCTTAAATGGAAAGCCTCTGGCACCAAAACTAGCACATAGTAGAAGCTCAATGCATCTTTCTTTCCTGGGATAAGTAAAGGGTCTAGCACCGAGTCTGACACATAGATAGAGTAGGTGCTCAACGAATTTAATTTTCTCTAGGTACGTAAAGTTGCCAGACGATCCCTGCACATAGGAGGTGCTGTCAATTTCACTTTCTCTGGGTCATGCAAGGAACCACTGGGCTTTCCTACCCCAAGCCTCTACCCTTTCTTACCGGCTGCTCCTCTTCCCTCAGATCCCCAGGTCTGTTGGGGTGTCTCCTACCTGGGAATGGCGGGCTGGGCCTCTGGTTCGGCTAGAAGAGCTGCTTGGAAGCGCCGGGAGCTGCGGGGAGCCGCCTGATGCTCCAGCCGCCGCCGAGCCTCCCAGAGTCTGTGGCGCCTCCTGGGTCACTGCGCCCGGATCCTCCCCTGCGCGGCTCGGGGTGCCGGGCTGGGCGCGGCCGGGCAAGGAGGCGCGAGGAGCCGGTGCCCCATGGGTGGGCTCCGAGGGCTCGGCGGGGCCCGGGCAGGGGGCGGGCTCCGGCTCGCCGCCGCGGGCCCTGCCCTGCCCCGAGCCGGGGGCCTCCTGCTCAGCCAGGTGCCCGGAGGCTTGGGGATGTCCGATCCGGGGGTCCCCGCCTGGGGCTCTGGGGCCGGGGGGAGAGCGGTAGGGGCGACTCCGGTGATGAAGGAGCAGCCCCTAGAGATTCGGGGACTGGGGGTCCTTTAGAGGTGACTGTAGGTGCGTGTCCCGGGTGGGCGAACCCTCCTGGTCGCCTATGCCACCTTCTCCGCCTGCCCCGAAAAGGATCGCTCGAATCGGGGGCAACGGGCTGGCGGGCTCGGCCGCGGCCTCCTCCTCTGCCCGCGGCTCTGCAGCTCTCCCCGCGCCGGAGGGACGGCTCCTTTCTCCCCGCGCGCGGCGACACCAGCAGCTGAAGGAGGAGCAGGGAGCTCTGCTCCGCTCGCGTGTGGGAGGGGGCCTTGAACGCCGCCCCAAGGTTTCGCAGCTCCGAGTTAGCATCAACCGGCTCCTCCTCCTCCTTCACCTCCTCCCGTCCCCAGAGGGGGAGAACTTTGCGCGTGGCCTGGCTTCTCCCTCCTTCCCTCTCCTGCAGGCAGACGCCCCTCTGCCACCCGCAGGGGGAGGAGGTCGCTGAGCCTTCCGAAAGGTGGCAGAAACCCAGGCTCCCGACGGCGGTCCCAGCGGCGCCCTCCTGCGCCCCTGCGAGCGTCGCTCACCTGCCCCCCGCGAGCCGCGCGTCCCGTCGCCCAGCGCCCGCGTCTGCCCTCCGGAGCCCGCTCGCCCCGCCCCGCCCCGGCGCCCGGCCAATGGGAGGCGGGTCCCGCGGCCCGGCCCCGCCCTCCACGCGCGCGGCCTCCCGGGCACCGCCTTCTGCGGTTCCGCGTGTCCTGGCGCTTGGGGCCGGGGCCGTTGGGGGCGGCCCGAGGCGCCGGGCGCGCGCACCTTGCCCGGAAGGCTGCACGGGCCTCGGAGGCTGACGTCTGCGCGCTCGCTCACACGCACGCTCGGCCCGGCCGCAGGTGACCCGCGTGGGGTCCGCCTGCCTGCCTACTCGCCCGGGGTGCCCAGCTGCTTGCCGAGCGCGCCGCGGCTCCAGCGCCCTCCTCCTTCGCGGAAGTCTCCGGGTGCCTTCCCACGTGTCCAACCTGCCCGTTCCAGCCGCTTCCGCCCTCCCGAGGTCTTGGTGCCCACGAGACCCTGCGGACTGGCACATGGATCGTGCACGTGTCGCCTAGAGGGGCCGGGAGTCACCTTGGCTTAGTGGCCAGAGGTCTTCGAGGCATGCCCGTCTCAGAGAGCGCGGCCGGGGACACACCGGGTGCCTTGGGCAGGGCCTCTTCCGCCGGCATTCTCCTTTTTCACTTTTAAGCAAGGGGCTTGACCTGGGACCAACATCAGGCATTCTCACTGGGCCATATCGCCACACCACTTATTACTTAATATATTTTTTTTGAATACCAGATCTGCTTTCCCCACCCCTTCAACACTTGATTTTAGAGAATCATTATATCACTGCCTTAAATGGGAAAGCAGTATCACTTGCCATAAATAGAAAGTAAGAGTTAAAATAAGCACAGTGAAAACAAAGCAAGGTTATTAAATCTAACTGGAAACTGTGGCCTGCCAAGGCTTGAGATGTGCCCTCAATGAAAAAGGAAGATTGGCAAGGTTTAGTGAGGTGTTAAACATTCATTAGCACCTAACAGAGACTTTCTCCTTCACTTATCAGGAGGCTTCAAAGAGAATGTTCTCATTGTGTGATAAAGCAAAGGGATGTGGTGCGTCTTGTGTCTCTCAGTTCCAGATCCCTGAACCTCAGAGATGTCTGCCAGCCTCACCCTCAACCCCAGACCTGGCCTTCCTACCTCATGAGAGGCAGCAGGAATTAGGGAGGGCACCTGAGGGGCCCGCTCCATTGGCTGAGAGATTGGCGTTCAAGTCCTGTCTCGGTAACTACCTAGATCTCTGACCCTTGGCCAGTCATGAAAAGTCTCTGGACTCTGGTTGTGCCATCTCTAAAATGGGTATGATATTGCAGGGTCCACGGAATGACAGAAGTGCTGTAATGGCCTGGGACTTTGAGTACGGAAAGTGACTTGCTTTGCTTGTCTCTGCAGCATCTTGAGATTCTCCAGCAAAGCTGACCAGAGAGGATGGGGCAGGTCGGGTTGGAGGGTGCAGTACCTGTACTACCTAGTTGTGTTCAATGCCTCGATATAGGCCACAGAGGGGCTCAGGGGATGTGCCCAAGGTCACCTGGTGGCAAGTGGCAGGATCGCAGCCAGGTGCATTTTCCACATCCAGACTTTGCCTCTGGAAACTGGCTTCAGCCCCGGAGCGTTTGTGCTGGGCATGACGCACAGAGGCTGCGAGCCTTGAGCTGGCAGTGAACTTGGCAGTGGGAGGTGAGCAGGGTGCCACGCTTCACCTAGAAGGCTGGGATCAGGAAGGCTCAGGCCGCCGGGCCAGCTCTGCCACCCCCATCACAGAAATGTGGCAGGCAGCCCAGGGACCCATGGCTCCCTGCTTCTGCAGAATTGTCCAACAGAATGGGTCATGCCCCACTGACCATAACCCCGTAGCGAGGGGAGCTAAATGTGGAGTGAGAGGCCAGGGAGGTCCATTTGACCCAGCCTCTGCCTTCTGCACCTCCCCTCCCCCCTCCCCAAACAGAATGGCTCAGTCAATACACAAGTACACCTAAGGGACCCACTGATGCCCAGGGAAGCTTTGTGTGGCAACAGCACACTCCCCATGTGTGCCTATTTTCCCCTTCCCCGCTTCCGACACTCCACTTGCCTCACCATTTCTCACTGGACCCTTTGTCATAGCTGCCCCTACATCACCAGTCTCCCTGTCATCCCCTTTCTGCCATATAACCTGTGACCATGTTAGTCCTGTCCTAAAAATGCCACCTCCTGCTCAAGAATTTTCAAGGGCTCCCCATTGCTTAAGATATAAAATCTTGGGCCGGGTATGGTGGCTCACATCTATAATCCCTGCACTTTGGGAGGCCGAGGTGGAAGGATCACTTGAGGCCAGGAGTTTGAGACCAGCCTGGCCAACATGGCGAAACTCTGTCTCTACTAAAAATATAAAAATTAACCAGGCGTGGTGGCATGTGCCTGTAATTCCAGCTACTTGGGAGGCTGGGACATGAGAATCCCTTGCACCCGAGAGGCAGAGGTTGCAATGAGCCGAGATTGTGTCACTGTGCTGCACCCTGGGAGACAGAGCAAGATCTGTCTCAAAAAAAAAAAAAAAAAAAAAGATATAAAATCTAAATTCCTTATCCTAGCATACAAGGCCTCCAACCTCCTATCAGGATGCGATTCCCATCATGCCCTGCCCCCAGCCTACATTCCGGCAAAATCAAACCACTTCTGGGTAAAGAACCCAGGCTTCCCCTCCTCTGGGCTTGTGTATGCTGGTTTCTTATCAGGGATACCCTTTTCTCTATATTTACCCATCAAACTCCTACACATCCTTCAAAGCACTGTGTCCACACCTCTCCCCACAAAACTTAATCCCAGCCTTTCTAATGGTGTGGATCTCCTCCTCTGTGCCCCCACAGCACCAAAGCTTGGCTCTTGCGCTGTGTGTAACTGAGCCTCTCTTTAAGCCTCAGTTTCTTGGCCTGTAAAGTGGGTGTTACAATAGTAGCTGCCTCTGAAGTTGTTGGGAGGATTAAAATAAACTGCTAAACGCTTCGCACACGGTGGCCTTCGCCACGAGTACTTTTACCATAGCCCGTGTTACGTCCTGCCTCATGTTTTAGACACACGCTTCGTCACCCCCATTAGCATGTGAGCTCCTCCAAGTGGGGACCGAGCCTGATTCATCCTTGTATTCCCACATCATTAAGGGTAGCGTCTCACACGTTGTAAGTTTTTAATGAATGCTTATTGAATTGTGTTCAGCCAAACAGTCTCAGAGCAGAAGAAATACACAAACTCTCCTTGGAGACGGGGAAGGGGCGGACAGACACAGTGAGGAGAGTTTCATCTGGTCCTCCTAACAGCCACACTTACAAAAGGGGAAACTGAGGTTCCGGGAGACTGTTCAAAACCAGGCAGCTAATGAGAGGCTGAGCTGGGGTCCAAGAGAAATTATTCCAACAGGAAAAGAGGCATTTGCCTAATGTCCTGTTACACCCCCGGCTGCTTTTCTGGAACAGTAGTTTCTAATGCTGGCGACACATTAGAATCACCTAGGGGAGCTTTTAAAAGATATCAGAACCCAGGCTCCCCATTTGGAGATGCTGATTTAATTGCTCTGGGGTTGGGTTTCATCACCACACAGTTTAAAGCTCCCCTAAGTCATTCTAATGTGCAGCCACAGTTGCTAGAGCAGTGGTTCTCAAAGTGTGGTCCCTGGACCAGCAGTGTTAGCATCATCCAGGACTTGTCGGAAATGCAGAATCTCAGGCCTCACCCCTGGCCCATGAACCTGAAGCTTTGGGAGTGCGGCCAGGCCACCTGATTTAAACCAGCCCTCCTGGTGATTCTAATGTATGCCAAAGTTTGAGAACCGCTGGCCAGAAGATTGGAGTTGGCGATACCATAGAAGTTATGTGGCCTGGCCTTCCTGTCTTGTAGACAACGACACAGTTTGTGGCTTGACCAAGTTCAACGCATGCCAATGACAGGCTAGACCCAGAACCCAGGACTTGACCCAAACACAGCGTTCTTTCCTGCTGAATGCGTCATCCCAGACTACACAGCCCCTAACTGAGTCTCTTGCCTTGGTAGACCTGGGCATCTGTGCCAGCCTTGAACTTCAGCAGAGGTCAACGGGTCACCAGCTGCATAAGCTCAACTGGATTGGGGCACTGGGTCAGGTGCCAGTCAGTACAGAGGACACACAGCTGGAAGAGGCTTGTATATCATCTGGTAGTCAGGACCTCACAAAACATCCCTGAAGGCAGACTGGTAATGACATGGAAGGAGGGGTATCCCCCAGGCTAAAGATCAACAGGAGCACAGCTGGACCAGACACCCTCTGCCTCCTTCCCTGCGTCTGACCACTTCTGCCGCCTGCTGCCCCTCCCCCCACCCACTGAATCTGATGATCCGAGCAAACCCCAACTCAGTCAGGAGTCTGGGTTCTAATCCCAGCTAAACAGAAGTCTGCTGTGTGACCCTTGAATGGCCTGCTTAACCTCTCTGACCCTCATTTCCCAGTATTCTTCCTCTCCTTTATGCTCCAACCAAAGAGACTGACTTGTTCCCTGAGCTTGCCAGGCTCTCTGCACCCCAGGTCACTGTCATGCCAGAGCCTGAGGGGCCTGTCATCTCTGGATTGCCAGCACACTCCTAGTTTTCCTCCTGGAATCAAGCATCAGTGGCTCTGGAAAGTCTTGGTTGCTCTCTCTTCTGTGCTTCATGGAGCTGCCTTGCAGAAATCTCTTGCTTTTTGGATTCAGCCCTCACTGTCTGAATTCTTGCTATTCATATCTGAAACCTGGGGTCTCAATAGATTTGGATAATGCAGCATCTTTTACTCTCTGAACTTCCTATGTAAACTTTTTTTTTTTCTTTTTTGGAGACAGGGTCTTGCTCTGTAGCTCACGCTGGAGTGCAGTGGTGTGATCGTGGCTCACTGCAGCCTCGACCTGCCGGGCTCAAGCCATCCTCCCGCGTCAGCCTCCTAAATACCTAGGACTACAGGCATCCACCATCACACCTGGCTAATTTTTGCATTTTTTGTAGAGACAGGGTCTTGCTATGTGGCCTCAAACTCCTGGGCTCAAGCAAGCCTCCCACCTCAGCCTCCCAATGTGTTGAGATTACAGGTGTGAGCTGCTTCCCCCTGCCAGAACTTGCCATGTAAACTCTTGATGTCCAGAATCAATACCCAAATAGGTTTGAAAAGCACATAATAAACTGTCATGGTGTCCCCACCTTCTCGAGAGGAGAGGTGGTACTTGTCACTTCGTGTGCAGCAAAAGATGGTTTAATGAATAAATAGTGGTCAGTTTCTTCCTCTGGCCAACAAGAACGTTGCATGCTCTGAGATCCCATCTGAGTATACATTTCCAAGCTGGTTGAATCCCACCACAGTTGATTCAGGTGCCTTCCAGCCTATATGTTGTTTTTATGCAAATAAAGGAAAGGTTCCTTTTCAAGGCAGAGGCAGCGTTTCTTTAAAGTGCTCAGCTTTGAGGGGAAAGGCACAAGCTATTTTCTAGCTGAGTGGCCTTGAGCAGTAAACAACCTACACAACCATACAGGGCAGCCCTGTGTGACCTCATCTAGTTCTTGAAGAATGTACCACAGAACATTTTGGCAGGGAGCCATGATGACTACGAGTGTGATCATTACAACCAGGTTGGGCTACGCTGAGTGAGCAGCCAGGAGAGAAAGAGCCGGAGTGGACCAGAGGCTTGCAATCATAATGAGGACCATTAGTGGAGCCTTTGCAGGCACTGGGTGGGTTCCTGTAACTACGTGGACCCATTTTAGCCGAACCACAACCCTATGTGGGGGGGTATTAGTAGAGTCATTTGTAGATGAGAAAACTGAGGCTGATAGGAACCTAACTGGGCTGACGACACCTAGGCAAAGAAGAGGGGAGAGGCGGACAAACACAGTGAGGCAGAGTTTCGTTTAGTTCTCCTAACAGCCCCACTTACAGAAGGGAAAACTGAGTCTGCTTGATGGCAACAGCTGCCTGGGCTAGGATCTGCTCTCAGATACAGCAGCAGCAACCACAGCTGCCTGTGTGTGAAAATGCTCATGCTGCCCACAGAGGCTGCCTGTGAAGCATGCAGGGCAGGGTTCTTGTTTCTGTTTTTCAGGTGGCAGAACGGGCACTCAGAGATGTTGCACAACTTGCCCAAAGTCCCTTGACTAGTAAGAGGCAGAGCCTGGACTTAAAGACATCTGGGTGTTTGAACAACCATCCTTTGATCTTTTTATGATGCCCTGTTGTCTTCTTAAGGCTTGGCCTGTATCCCTGTATCCCTCCATCCATCTAATGTCATCACCATCATTACCATCATTATCACCATCATCCTCATTATCACCATCGCCATCATCACCATCATCATCATCATCACCACCATCATCACCATCATCACCATTATCACCATTATCATCACCATCATCATCACCACCATCACCACCATCATCACCATCATCATCACCACCATCATCACCATCACCACCATCACCACCATCACCATCATCACCATCATCATCATCACCACCATCATCATCATCACCACCATCACCACCATCATCACCATCATCACCATTAGCATCACCATTATCATCACCATCATCATCACCACCACCATCACCATCACCACCATCATCATCCCTATCATCACCATCACCATCATCACTATTATCAGTCATCATTACTGTCATCATCACCATCATCACCATGATCACTATTATCATCACTCTCATCATCACCATCATCAACCTCACCATCAACACCACCATCATCATCGTCACCATCATCATCATCATCACCATCATCATCACCATCACCATCATCATCACCACATCTCACCATCATCACCATCATCACCATTATCATCACCATCACCATCACCACCATCACCATCATCATCATCACCACCACCATCACCATCATCACCATCACCATCATCACTATTATCAGTCATCATCACTGTCATCACCACCATCATCACCACGATCACTATTATCATCATCACTGTCATCATCATCACCATCATCACCACCATCATCATCACCATCATCATCCTCACCATCACCCCTATCATCACCATTGCCATCCCTATCATTACCGTCATCACCATCATCGTCATCACTATTATCAATCATCACTGTCATCATCACCACCATCATCATCCCTATCATCACCATCATCATCATCACTATTATCATCATCACTGTGATAACAATATCATCGTTATCATCTTCATCATCCCATCATTCCCATCATCACCATCACCATTATCACCACCACCACCACCACCATCACTATCATCACCATCATCATCACCGTCATCACCATCGTCAGCATCATCACCACCATCAACATCACCACCATCACCACCATCATCACCATCATCACTGCCATCATCACCATCATCATCATCACCATCATCACCATCACCATCATCACCATCACCACCATCACCATCATCACCATCATCACCATCATCATCATCACCATAATCACCACCATCATCACCATCATCACCATTATCACCATCACCATCACCATCGCCATCATCATCATCACCATCATCATCATAACCATCATCATTACTGTCATCATCACCATCTCTCAAGCCCATGAACCTTTTGCTCCTCTTTAGGAGTTTATTGGTCTCTTGGCCTGGGCCTCGTGTGGTCCAAATGGAGACACTGGGGCAACACAACTTCCTTCAGCTTTCTCCCTTCAGACAGGATTTGACAGATGTCTCCTCCATCTTCTATCACATCTGAGCCTTCCAACAGCCCTGGGAAACATGCAGAGCCAACTACTATGTAGGAGTGAAGCTGGGGCAGCAAAGGTTCCATGGCAATGGAGGAACAATAGGCCTTCTCACCTAACGTTTATCAACTGCTCTCCTTATTCCAGGCTCCAGCTGGGGAGGCAGGCCCTGCTCTCAATCTGCTCCAAAGTTAACTCATTTAACTTTCTCAACACCATAGAAGGAGTGTCTTATTATCCCCGTTTTCCAGACAAGGAGACTGAGGCTCAGAAAGGTGAAGTAACTTGTCAAACGTCACTCAGCAATAATTGGTGGAGCTGGGATTCTTAGTCTGTTTTCTGGACTCTGGAGTCTGCTGTCTCTGCTACAGGAACCACCTCCCATGCAGCTCCCTGGGGGTAGCACATCCTGTTTCTCACCTGGAATCTTCCATGATCCCCTTTAACCAGAGGATACTGAAGACCCTGGGATTTAGCACAACCCTCCGGATTCTGGCAGCAGCTGAGCTGCTGGCCTGGCACCTGCTGTCTACAGAGCAGGCACCTGTAAGCCCTCCGTCTAAGGGACACTGGGAGACCAGGCTCCCAGAGGCTTAGCCGAACTCTGTGTGACTTGGTGGCTCAGCCCCAGCCTCTACCTCCATTTCTGGTGTTATATTACCTGGAAACAATGGGACAGAGGGGCCTTGGCAGTGCCTTTTTCTTGGACACCTTCTCCCCACTCCCCATCAACATTGTCCACTCTTTCATTTACCCCTGAGTGCCAGGTGTGATAGAAAGAGCACAAGCTTGGCCACCGCACAGACCCTGTGCGGTTCAAATCCTGACTCTGCCTCTCACCTTATCTTGGCTTTGGACAAGCTAGTTCTCTCTGAGCCTCAGTTGCCTCATCTGTCAAAACGGGCTGTTGTGAGGAGTCATTCACTCCATCATTCAGTCATTCAACAAATACTTACAGAACACTGGGCTGGGAGCCAAGCAGTACTTCAGGGGGTATGGCACTACCCCAGGGAGGCCCTCAGTCCAGCAGAGAAAGCAGAGAGCCTAAGACCTGAGGGATGCATTCGAGTTAACCAGGCTAAGAGACAGGAGACTGCCTCCAGCAGTGGAGACAGTACATACAAGGGCCTGGAGGAGAAAGAGCAAGCAGCCTGTTTAAAAGCCCTGAAATAGACCCAGATTGGTTGGAAATCAGAGAGGGGGAGTATAGTGCAAGATGAGGCTTGAGAAAAAAGCAGGAGCCAGACGCGCCTAGCACAGTACTTGGCACACAGTAGGCCCTCAATAAATGGGACCTGCCTTCCCCGAGACCACAGCTGAACCCCAAGCCCCAGGTGCAGGCTGTTGATGATGGAGGACGGGAGTCTATTTCCTCTCTTGTCAGCAGCCAGCACTTCTGCTAATGCCACGTAATACAGTGGACTCATTACCTCTGAGTGCTGAGCTGGGGCAGCGGGGGGCAGAGGTTTGCCAACTACCTCTGATCTGTCAGAAATAGAATCCAATGTTCCGGGATGCTGATGACTGTGGCCTTGATATATTTCTCTTTCCTTTTAGTGGTCTCCAGTTGATGGGGCTTTTTGATGAAGAGGAAAGCAGCATAGTGGAAGAGAGGCAGAGCCAGCCACACCCAACACTGGCTTCAGCCCTAAGCCTCGATTCCAGGCACCGAGTGTGTGTCCATAAAGTTGTGTGTGAATCAAACTTGTGTCATCCACATCTGACTTTCTTTCCAGGTTCCACGATCCCATCAACTTCCGATGGAAGTTTGTCTGCAAATGTGGCCACTCATGATTCCTCCCAGGAGATGGAATTTATTTTTTCTGCACTGGAGTCCGAGATAAGGTGGGACATGCTTTGACCAATAGAATGTGGCAGAAGTGAGGCTGTATCAGTTCCAGGCCTGGGGCCTCAGGAGGCCTGGAGGCGGCTGGGCGCAGTGGCTCATGCCTGTAATCCCAGCGCTTTGGGAAGCCGAGGCAGGAGATCGTTTGATTCCAGGAGTTTGACACCAGCCTAGGCGATAAAGCAAGACCCCACCTCTAATTAACTAAAGTGGATTAATCCTGATTAATTAAAGTGGATTAATTCTGAATTTGACCTCTCCACAGAAAGAAAACAAAAAATTAGCTGGTTGTGATCGTGTGTACCTGTCGTACTATCTACTTAGAAGGCTGAGGTGGGGGAATCACTTGAGCCTGGGGGCTTGAAGCTGCAGTGAGCTACGGTTGTATCACTGCACTCCAGCCTGGGCAACAGAGCTGGACCCCACGCCAAAAAAAGAAAAATAAAGGAGGCCTGAAAGCTTCTGCTTTCACTCTTAGAGTCCAGGCACCACCATGTAAGGAAGTTCAGGCTGTCCTGCCAGAGGGAAAGACCATGTGGCAGGAAAGACCACGTGGAGAAGAACTGACAGCTCTTCTAGAACTTTCTAGCCACCAGCTAAATGCAGCTGCCTGCATGTCCAGCCATGACCATGCGGAGCAGGAGCCTTGCCCAGCTTACCACAGAATCATGAGAAATCATGAAAATATTGTTGTTTTACACCATCAAGTTTTGGAATGCTGGCCAGGTGTGGTGGCTCACACCTGTAATCCCAGCACTTTGGGAGGCTGAGGCAGCAGATCACCTGAGATTGGGGTTCAAGATCAGCCTGGCCAACGTGGAAAAACCTTATCTCTATTAAAAACACAAAAATTATCTGAGCATGGTGGCACATGGCTGTAATCCCAGCTACGCGGGAGGCTGAGGCAGGAGAATCACTTGAACCTGTGAGGTAGAGGTTGCAGTGAGCTGAGATCACGCCATTGCCTGCCAGCCTGGGTGACAGAGTGAAACTCTTTCTCCAAAAAAAAAAAAAGAAAAAAAAAAAAAGTTTTGGGATGCTTTGTTACATCACAAAAGGCAGCAGAAATAGATCCTCTTGCTTTGTTTCTGTCTCGTAACCTTCAGTTTTGACCAAAATGTCTGTGAATGTACAGGTTCATCGAGTTCCAGAAAAAAACGGCTTATTCTGGGCCGACTACAAACATCTAGGGAGTCGTTTTTCCATCCAGTCAGTTTTTGTTTTCTATCAAATATGCATTGTCTCTGCTGTCCCAGCCTATTCCCCTCCTCGCTCCACCCCAGTAAGTCCTGTGGACTTTATTAATCCCACTCCTCCCCCAGGATCCTGGCTCAATTTTGGAGAAAACATACAAGGCCCGTGAGTTTCTGACTCCCTGCCAGCATATTCTTAGCATGTGTCCAAAGCAGGGACTTTACGCCTTCTAGATCTTTCAGAAGCTACAAGACATCTGAAACATTCTTTTGCTGACATCAACCACCATTCATGACACAGTGAAGGTGCGGTTGTGCTAAAACCTCTGCTGCCTGATCTCTTACAGGCCAGGGGGTGGGAGACCACCTACCCTGAAGTCCCCCAGCAACCTGGAGGGCTCTCTGCCCCTCCCTGGGACTGGCACACTCTTGTAATCCTGAATTTGACCTCTCCACAGATGTGCCTCCTGTAGAGGCTGAGGCACAGTGAGAGAGAAAGCACTGCCAGGCCTCGGCGAGGGGCCTCCAGATCCGAAGACCCTGCTCCTAGTCTCCCAGCTGAGCTTCAAGTGCAAACTGTTCCCTGCCGAACTCACACTCACACCCCAGCCCTGTGGATACCTGCGGCACAGAATGTTTTGATGGATCAATGGAGGGGTGGATAAACCTCATGAGTGAATGGTGGAACAACTGAAGAAATAAATGAAAAGGTAAATGAATAAATGCAGATCAAATGAGTGCTACCATTAATGATTTATAATATTTGCGAGGTCAATCAGCCCTAACTGGATCCAGACACACTTCAACCGCAATGCCTGCCTCTCTGCTGGGTGATGGGGCCATCTCACTCTCTGAGAAGCAAAACAAGTCTCCTAGCCACTTTCTCCTTTCCTTCTAAGGCTGCGTCAGTAAGGATTAGGATTAGTCAACTGCAAGCCACAGAAAAAAAACCCCTAATAAAAGTGGATTAAATCAAGTTATTTCTCACTCAGGTAAATGAATTCTGAAGGTGAGATGGCTTATGCTTCACAGGGTCAGAGACCCACGCTTCTTCTAGCTTTCTGTGCCAGGATTCTGAGGGTGTGGCCTCATCCTCATGGTCCAGGATGGCTGCTTAAGTCCACCCATCACTTCTTAATCCAATGAGCAGAGGAAAGGGCAGCAGAGGGGACACCCTTTTTGTCTATGGATACTTCCTGGAAATTGGCCAGAACTGAGTCACATGGCCACACTGGAGTGCAAAGGAAGCTGGGAAATGTGGCCTTTACTCTGAGTGACCTCATACCCAGCTAAATGTAGGGTTCTGTTATTAAGGAAATAGAGTAGAATACTAGGGGTCATCTAGTAGTCTCTGCCATGCAACAGCTAAAGGAGCCATCTGACTGCGGGCCTACCTCAGCCCAACTTTCCGTCCTGGTGACCCATTTTTGTTTTTGGTTTGGTTTTGTTTTCTGGTGTGTGTGTGTGTGTGTGTGTGTGTGTGTGTGTGTGTGGTTTTGAGATAGAGTCTCACTCTGTAGCCCAGGAGGCAGTGCAATGGTGTGATCTCAGCTCACTGCAACCTCCACCTCCTGAGTTCGAGTTATTTTACAGGCACCTGTCACCACATTCGGATAATTTTTTGTACTTAGTAGAGACAGGGTTTCACCACATTGGCCAGACTGGTCTGGAACTCCTACCCTCAGGTGATCCACCCGCCTCGCCTCCCAAAGTGCTGGGATTGCAGGCATGAGCCACTGCGCCCGGCCCTGGTGACCCATTTTTTGTCTGTCTGCTATGAGCACCTTAGAGGCAGGAGGTTGTCTTAATCACATGCCTGTTCTCAGTATCCAGAGTAGGTTCTGGCACATAATAGGTGCTTATTCATTCAGTAAACAGAAACATATTTAAGCACCTACTATGTGTTGGGCACAGATCTAGGTCCTGGGAATAGAATGGCGGACAACAGACACAAAGCCCTGCTCTCAAGGAGTTGATGTTCTAGAGGGAAGAGGTAATTCATCCAATAGCTATAAAACAGAATATCATACAACAAATAGAACAGAATAGCTATATAAGGTCAGGCAGTGATTAGTGCTATAAAGAAAAATGGTGCAGGCTCAGGTGCGGGAGAGGGTGACTGGGGAGCCGTGGGGGACAGGTGGTCAGGGAGATGACACTGAAGCAGGGTGAAGCAAGGGTTGAGCCAGGTGGACGTGGCAGTGGGAAGAGCATCCCAGGCAGAGGAACAGAAAGTGCAGATGCCCCAAGGTCGGCCCGCGCCAAGGAGAAGCAACAGTGCTGCCAAGAGTGTGAACAGGTCATGAAAGAAGTGAGAGAAGGAATGAAGGAATGAATGAATGATGAAGAAAGTAGGTCATGGCAGAAATGATTCTGGGCTACCACCTGATGGGTGTGGGTTCCACAGGCCAAGCTCTGTCTTTAAGTAACAGCAGGACCTTATTGAGCTTCAGTCTCCTCATCTACACAATCAGCAGTAAGCCCCATGCCTCCTGTGTGCAAACTAAATGCAAGCACTCGGAATCGAATAAAGCAGAGTGTATGTGTGAACTCTGTATTATCATGACTGTTACGAAGCCGTATTCACACACCTGCTCACAGCCAGCCAGGTCACGGTTCCTTCTGACTCGGCTATAATGACAGGCTGTCTTGGGGGACCCCTCACAGTGGGGGCCCCTGCCATCCGTGCTGCTCCTCTGTCCCCCTTTCCTCTGCCCCCTCCCTCTTCTCCTGCCTTTTTCCAACATTTCCTGGTGGCTTCTCTGGGCCAGGCCTATAGAAGAAGCCGAAGGTCCAGAGACATGACACGAGGTCCCTGGCCTCGTGTCAGGTACAGATTCCGGTACCTGCTTTCACAGTGGTCCGTGCAAGGTTCCTGGGGAGCGCTGTGGAAGGAACATCCGAATCTGCTGGGAGGAGCAAGGCCCACGGCCAGCAAAGAGTGGGCAGAGCTCTGGGTCGGAAGGGGCCTGAGTCCTTGTTCCAGCTCTGTCCCCGACTTGCGGTGTGACTGTAGACAAGCCCCCAGCCATCTGGGCTTGTGTTTCCTCACCTGTGAAAAGCGATGTTGTGATTCTATGTTCTTGCAACCCTTACGCAGCGCTTCCTCCACCAATGAGTGGGCGCAGCACTGCACTCACCCCTCAAGGATGTGGAAGAGAGAAGAGAAAACTCAGTTCCATCCGTTAAGAGATTCTACAGTGAGGAAGTGTCAAGCCACAAACTCCGTTCAAAGGAGCAATGATGGACAAATTCCCGGTGGTGTCAGTGTTCAACGGAGCTGGGATGCCTTTGAGGGAATCTAAAAAGCCAGTGGTGGCTTGGCGTGTTGACCACTGAGGGCTTTTCCAGTGCAGATTCCAGGGGCCTAGGAATAGTTCTCGAGCCACCGAGGGTCAGATGCAGTAAGACATCCGGTTCAGAAGTCACAGTCACAGGAAGTTTAGGGGGCAGCAGCGCACGCAGCTGGGATGGCTTGCTTAGGGAGATTTTCTGCAGAAGGCGGAGTTCAATGCGGGAAGATATTCCCGGCGGAAAAAACTTCCAGCAGTCCCAGGCCGACTCCACGCCAGGCAATCTGACCTTGGCCAAGCCACCAACCCCCCCCAGGCCTTGATTTCCCCATCTATAAAGCAGGACTGTTGAGAGATTAAGAGAGGGTATGTAGGCCGGCAGGGTGGCTCACGTCTGTAATCCCGGCACTTCAGGAGGCCAAGGCGGGAGAATCACTTGAGCCCAGGAGTTTGAGATCAGCCCGAGCAACATAGCAAGATCTTGTCTCTACTAAAATTTTAAAAAATTAACCAGGCGTGATGGTTTAAGCCTGGAGTCCCTGCTACTTGCGGGGCTGAGGTGGGAAGATCACGTGAAGCTGGGAAGTTGAAGCTGCAGTGAGCTGAGATTGTGCCACTGCACTCTAGCCTTGGGTGACAGAGTGAGACTGTCTCAAAAAAAATAAATAAATAAAGAGAAGGCATATAAAGTATGCTAGAGCACAGTGCTGAGGCCACTGCAGGCCCTCAGTCGCTGGCAGTTCCTGTTTTGTTTCCAGAAGGGAGCTCACCCTCTTCCTCCATCATGGACTCCTGGATCTCTCCACCCAAGCCCCAGAGAAGCCACCTGGTCACTGTCATCTGAAAACCAGTCCCAGACTCGATTTCTCTCTCCATCTGGCCTGACAGCCCCCCAGAATCACTCCTGGTTTTTCCCTTCTTCATTTTCCCCTGGGGGCCTTTTAATTTCTTCCTCTGTATCATAAACACAAAACAAGTGTTTAAACATCTGACTCGAAGGCAATCTGGGAAGCAGAGCAACTCTTACATAAAGACCAGGCGAGGCCCACACTTGCCAGGAGGGCCATCTGGATGCTCGCTGTGCCACCCTCCCGCCCTCCCTCTGCCTGGGAACCGCTGTTATTTCATAATTAAGGATAGTACCAGGGAGCCAGAGGGAGCAAGATGAAAAGCCCAGTGCAGACTCATTGTCCAGTGTCCCTGCCTTTGGTGGCCGCTGCTGCAATCCAGACCTCACTTTCCCTCCCCGCGACTTCCCTGCTCCTACATGGGGATCCTGACAGTGGAAGAAAAGCCCCTCTGTGGCAGAGGAGCTGGAGAAAAGGGAAGCAGTAAAGCCTAATGGTTACTCTCCCAGGAGCTGGGGACAGTCTGGGTGTGGACCTGGCATCACCACTTCCTGCCGGTATAACTGTAAGTAGATCATCAAGCCTTATGGAACCTCAGTTTCCTCATCTGCAGAATGGAAATAAAACTGATAACCACTTTGTCTTTTTTTTTTTTTTTGAGATGGAAACTCACCCTTTCGCCCAGGATGGAGTGAAGTGGCATGATCTCAGCTCACTGAAACCTCTGCCCCACTGGGTTCAAGCAATTCTCCTGCCTCATCCTCCAGAGTAGCTGAGATTACAGGTGACTGACACCATGCCTGGTTAATTTTCGCATTTTTAGTAGAGACAGGGTTTCCCCATGTTGGCCGGGCTGGTCTCGAACCCCTGACCTCACATGATCCACCCGTCTTGGCCTTGCAAAGTGCTAGGATTACAGGCGTGAGCCACTGCACCTGGCCATATTTTGTCGATTTGTTATCACAGTTTACTGAGATGGTGCCTGCAAAGTGCTTAGTTTAGGGCCTGCTCAAAATGAAAACAGAAGAAATGGTTATTGGGGAGGGTCCTGGCTGTGACCAGCCTCAGTCTTCATGGCCACACACCCAAAGAGAGTAGAAAACAATAGGGAAACAGCATTAGGTTTTGCTGTACATGGTAAAAATGAAAACTTTGCCTAATATCAATATTAGGTAACTAATCTTTACACTAACCAGCTACTGCATTCCTAGAATTCAATCTTTAGCCAAATAAAAATAATTTTTTAAACAAAATTATCATTAAAATAGTGGTGGTAAAAACTGTGAGGATCGGCCAGGTGCATTGGCTCACGCCTGTGATCCCAGCACTTTGGGAGGCCGAGGTTGGTGGATAACAAGGTCAGGAGTTCGAGACCAGCCTGGCCAACATGGTGAAAGCCCGTTTCGACTATAAATACAAAAATTAGCCAGGGATGGTGTCAGACACTTGTAATCCCAGCAACTCCGGAGGCTGAGGAAGGAAAATCGCTTGAACCCAGGAGGCGGAGGTTGCAGTGAGCCGAGATTACGCCACTGCACTCCAGCCTGGGTGTCAGAGTGAGTCTCCATCTAAAAAAAAAATTAAATTAAATTTAAAAAACTTCGAGGACAGCTGGAGGAACATGTCATACCGCTAAGCTCGGTGAAGGCGAGACCTCTGTCTCTTTCAGCTGTGCTGTGAGCATGGGGTCAAGGAGACTTGACTGTTCCTTGCTCAGTCATTAACACCGGGCGACACTCCTTGGGGACATCTAATACCTGCCCTGCCCACCTCTCAGGATTCTGGTGAGATCAGTGTGGAAAATGAGGATGTGAGCAGCATCTGGAAAAGTACAACATGTTATGCAAATGCCCGCTGTTTTTAATTGGTGGTGATTTCTGTTACTCAGGCAGTGTTAATGTAATCCTAGCTTGGAGGTATCAAAACAAGCCCACCTCTAGTTTGTAAACACATCACATGCACATTGTGTGCACACACGGATCCTGCAGGATGCTGGTGGCAGTGTGCTCCGCCTGGGGTGATTAGGAGAAGGCTTCACGTGATAGTGAGTCTCGTGGTGAGCCTAGAAGGAGAAATCTTTGGGGAAACAGTCATGGCACTGGGACTCAGGGCCCCAAGGATGTTTCTGGTGCCCTCTGGCCACCAGGTGAGCTGGGCACATCCCCAGTGAGCCTGGGGCTCAGGCTAGGGCTCCCCCTACCCAGCCAGCTAAGGGTGGGAGGGGTGCTTCCTCTGGACTGGCCTCTGTCCCCCACCCCGCAGTCCCTGGGTATAGGAAGAGACAGGTGTGTGCACCCAGAATCCTGGAGAACCACCAAGGCCAGCGTTGGCCCCAGGGTGCAGGTGTCTGACGCTGCTGAATAAATCATGATGGTGCCCAATCAAGCTTCTCCCCCAGAGGAGCTCTCTCTGCTCTCTGTCTCCCAGATGCTATCTCCCTGCAGGAAGCCAGGTGGCATGTATGTGACCCTTCTTCAACAGATGGCGAGCAGAGGTGAGCCTTCCACCTGGTCAGCCTAACATTTCCTCAGCTGGAACCCGTCTTTGCAGGGATCCACAGGAACCCCCTGCAAACCATTCGCAGCATGGCAGTCCGCCCCTGCCATCCTCACTGCCTGCTTACCTACCCGTGTCCTCCCTCGGACCCAAAGCTTCGGAAGGCCAGGACGTGCCCCTTCGTCCACCAGTGTCTGCGTCCAGCTCCTTTGTATTCCCAGGGCCTAGAGCAGATTAAATGCTGGATCCAGAAAGAAAGAAAAAGAGTGAGAGTGAGAGAGAGAAAATGAGGGAGAGAGAGAGGAAGAAAGGGAAAAAAAAAAAAGGAAGGAAGGAAAGAAGGGAGGAAGGAGGGAGGAAGGGAAGGAAGGAAGGTAGGAAGGAAGGAAGAAGGGAAGGAAGGAAGAAGGGAGGGAAGGAAGGAAGGAAGGTAGGAAGGAGGGAGGGAGGGAAGGAAGGAAGGAGGGAAGGAGGGAGGGAAGGAAGGAAGGGAGGGAGGGGGGTAAAGAAAAGGAAGGAAGGGAGGGAGGGAGAGAGAGAGGTAGGGAAGGAGGAAGGGAAGGAGGGAGGGAAGGAAGGAAAGAAGGAGGGAGGGAGGGAGGGAGGGAAGGGAGGGAGGGAGGGAGGGGGGTAAAGAAAAGGAAGGAAGGGAGGTAGGTAGGGAAGGAGGGAGGGAGGGAAGGAGGGAGGGAGGGAAGGAGGGAGGGAAGGAAGGAGGGAGGGAGGGGGAAAGAAAAGGAAGGAAGGAGAGAAAAAATAAGGAAGGAAAAAAGAGAGAGAAGTAAGGAAAGAAGGA
>NW_022437137.1:535476-567865 GCF_009761245.1 Sapajus apella
AAGGAAGGAAGGAAAGAAAAAATAAGGAAGGAAAAAAGAGAGAGAAGAAAGGAAGAAAAGAGAGAAAGAAAGGAAGAAGAAAGAAAAAGAGAGAGAGGAGACATTATTTTCCATGATGAAAGCCAGATATCTGCAGACCCCTCCGCTTCATCCAATCTCTGTGTAAGAAACCCCCGAGCCAGTGTATCTTCCTACCATGACCTCCTGTTCTATCCAGGCTCCTGTCTAAATTGCCTTGGGAGCAGCTTCCCTCGGCTCCAGAACAGATGAATAACCTGCCTCCTGACACAGCGAGTGAAGAACTCTAGGTTCTCTATTTTTGCCCTGCTTTCTTACGTTGACACAGCCATCAAGCTGAAGTGGCATTGCCTCCATCTAGTAATCCCTTTTATAAAATGACCTTTAGAATGTAACGTATTTCCATACAGAGAGTCAGTGAAACTCTGTAATTTACTCAGGGTGGCATATCTTCCAATATTCTTGGGCCAAAAGTAATCAAACACAAGAGGGCCAGATACAGAGGAGCTGCGGGGATTAATCGCTCATTTTGGTGGAGGCTGCTGCGGGGTGGGGGGAACACATCTTTTCCTAGAGAGAGAGGGAGGTTGGGAGACAAAGAGAGAAAGAGGGGGCAGAAGCACAGATGAAAAAGAGAGACAGGCAAGGCAGCAGAGAGAGGGAAAGAGAAGAAATAATCTGGGTGACGTGTGGGTACTTCCTGCTCTCCCACGAACGGGAATCTGGGCTTTCTGGCCCCTGCTGGTAAGGAGCAGCTGCACGCATGTCAGTCTCACGTGTGCGCCCAATATGCCCCCTCTGGAGGACCTGGTCCACGTTCATCATCTCACCTCATCATCCCACTCAGAGCTGCAAGAGACCAGAAAGGTCACCTTGTCTCATCTTGAGTCTCAGCATCCTCCCGGAGGGCTCACCCCACCCGTGCTGGCCCGAGGCGGCACCCAGGGTTAGGCGTGGTGCTGTGGAAATCAAGCCTGTGAGCCCTGGAGCCAGATCCAAGTTCTGTCACTAGCCAGCTTTGTGGCATTGAGTCTGGTGCTTGCTGTCTCTGGGCCTCTGCCCCTGGACTGGGAGAGCAGGGCACAGCGTGTCTCTCTCAAGAGGGATGATCTGAACATTACTCAATGATTAGGAATTCTGGCTTCTGAGCAAGCAGTTCTGATGCTGCCATTTTGAAGATAGGCAACCTTGAGCACATCGCTGAAACTGAATGGGCCTCAGTTTCCCCATCTGGGTAATAGAGATAATAACGGCACCTCCGGGTGCAGTGGCTCAAGCCTGTAATCCCAGCACTTTGGGAGGCTGAGGCGGGTGGATCACTTGAGGTCGGGAGTTCGAGACCAGCCTGACCAACATGGAGAATCCCCCGTCGTTACTAAAAATACAAAATTAGCTGGGCGTGGTGGCGCATGCCTGTAATCCCAGCTACTCAGGAGGCTGAGGCAGGAGAATCGCTTGAACCTGGGAGGCAGAGGTTGCGGTGGGCCGAGATCACACCACTGCATTCCAGCCTGGGCTCCGCCAGGCTCTGCTCGGGCTAGACACATGATGTGTCTGTGGCACATGTGTGGGAGTCCTTAGAGCAGCTCCTGAGTCAGGTAACATTATTTCCCCCAGTTTACAGGTGAGGAAACTGAGACACAGATGGGAAGTAACTTTCCCAGGATCACAGAGTTGATTAGTGGCAAAGTCAGGATTCAAACCCAGGTCATCTGGCTCCAGACACTGAGTCCTCCCCCCAGCTTACCACTTCTCAGGAAGGGCTCAGTAAAACGGGGCCATCTCCATTCAGTTCCCAGACACATTGCAAATGCCTAATCCAAGCTCATTCTCCTGCCTTCACTTCATGCACGGCCCTTGTGTAGAACCGAACTCTGTCCTCTTTTTTTTTTTTTTTTTTTTTGACACAAAGCTTCACTCTTGTCGCCTAGGCTGAAGTGCAGTGGCTCGATCTCGGCTCACTGCAACCTCCGCCTCCCGGGTTCAAGCGATTCTCCTGCCTCAGCCTCCCAAGTAGCTGGGATTACAGGTATGCACCACCACACCCGGCTAATTTTGTATTTTTAGTAAAGACAGGGTTTCTCCGTGTTGGTCAGGCTGGTCTCGAGCTCCCGGCCTCAGGTGATCTGCCCGCCTCAGCCTCCCAAAGTGCTGAGATTACAGGCATAAGCCACCGCGCCCGGCCTGAAATCGGTCTTCTTACAGCGTCTACTCATGTGTCCCCAGGAACTGTCTCTAATCTCTTTCTCATGCCTTGCCACAGCCATTCTGCGGCTTGGAGATCAATTAGCTCATTTCCCATGAATGTCTTCTCAGGCTGACCTTGGGGCTGAATTCGGAGGCTGGTGTCTTGGTTCTCCTTCATCAACTGGGCAGACTAGGGGTCCCTGTCCCCCATCTGATCACTCTCTGTGGGATCCTCCCCCGTTTGGTGACACCCTCTAATGCTGGGGCCGAGACATGAACCCACACTGCTTTAAGCCTCCATGGCTACCCTGGGAAGTGAGCAAGATGGAAATTATCATTCCCCTTGGGACAGACGAGGCAACTGAGGCCCAGAGGAGGAGGTGACTCGCTCAAGGCTGTACAGCAAATCCCTGAAGGAGGCAGTCTGGAACTCAGGCCCCGCGTTTCATAAACTCACGTATCTGACTTCAGCCTGCTGACACCTTCCTTGGATTTGTGGGGAGGGGGAATAGGAGGAATCCCATTTTATGGGGGAGGGGAGAGGGTAGAGACCTGCGGAACCCAGACTGGCATCAGTATCCACCTGGCGTTTGCAAGATGTGCCTAGTGGAGGCAAAATCCCCCTTGCTTCTCTCTTCCCCCCGACTCAATGGACATAGAGGGGTACCTGATGTCCTCCCCCTGGTCTGAAAAACAAGAAAGCTTAAAAAACAATCCCTGAGAGGTTAAAATTAGTTTTCCACCTTCTTCTGCCCCAGAAAGAGCTGACAAATCACCTGGAAGGAACTCTTTCCTTTCTGGGAGCTGAGAGGGGTGCTGCACGGGGCGGGTGTCGGCGTCAAGGCTCAGAGGCTGCTTCTTCCCCCACCTCCATCATTTTTCCCCCTACAGAGAAAGCTTGGCACTTTATTCTATTTTAATAATAAAAGCCAAAAGAGAGTTGTTTCTGCCACAGGCCTGGTTCCCCTAATGACAGCGTCAAGAAGCGCTGGGGCTCAGCCCTGGGCTTAGAGGCAGGGAGTCCTGCAGGTCACGGCGGCTGACAGTTAAGGCCAGCACAGGCAGCAGCGACCAGAGTGCAAGGGAAGGGTGAAGGGCGTGTGTAGTTCCTGGCCCCGCCCAGACCCCCATGGACCCCGAGCCCCTTCCTTCCCCTGGGTGGGTCTCAGTCCCCCTGTCTGTAAAGTGGGCGTCTGCTGCCTATCTGAATGGGATCGGGTGAGATGGGGAAAGGAAGAAAAGAACCCCCCTTCACTGGATGCTGCCTGCTGCACAGATGTCAGGCAGGGACCAGGTGCATAGAGTCATGGTTTCATGTCACCGCTCTCTGAAGTTGCTGTCACTAGGCTCCTTTTGTAGTGGAGAAACTGAGGCTTGGGAGCATGAGCCATGCTGGTATTCAAGTCTTCATCTTGGTGAGGTCCACGCCCTTTCCCAGTGGCCCATCCATTGGAATGCATTTTGCAAACTGTTCTGTGCCTTTCAAGTGTGCCTGGTCACCACCGGATTATTCCAGAGAAGCACCCTGAGCTCCATGGCTGCCCCTGGCCCTGCTCTCAAGTCAGAAGCCCTGAAGCCCCACCTAGGATCACGGGGGCCCCAGAGGTCCCTCTCCTGGCTCTCATCCATCCCTCGCATCCCCCACCCCTAGAGACAGTCCTTCTGCATTCCAGCACCGTGTGCAGCAGGAATGCCCCCTACCCACGTACCCAACACCCCTTACAGGCAAGAACTTCCCACAGAGAATGACAGAGGGAACAGGGGATGGTAGTTTCCATAGCAACCCTGGGTTTCTCATTCCCGGCACATAAAATGCCAAACCAGGGTTGGAGAGGTGCAGTCCCCTCTCTCATTGAAGAAGGTTCTCTCCTCCTTCTCCTCCCCTGCTATCTCTACCTTGCTTGGTCCCATCCAGACAAGAAATGCTGGAGGAGGGTCTCTGGGGACACCTGGGCTGCACTCCATGGAGGCCAAACCCACCGGGGGCTGAGGGTGGCCTGAAGGTGTCCCCAACCAGGGTGCTGTCAGAAGGAGGAGTGGAGCGAAGAAAAAGGGGGAGGGGAGGAGAGGGAGAACAGGACTGTCACAATGCACCCCCTCCCCACTTCCTGGGAGAGGGCTGACCCTAAAGACAGCCCTGCCAATGCTCAGAGGCTGCGGGCTCTCCTTGTCGTCAGGGGCCTGGCCTTTGGGGTCCACCAGACCTCAGTATCCTTCCAGGTTCTGGTGCAGTGTTTGCTGCCCTCTGAGATGCAGTGCTTGGTATCTCGGAGCGCAAGAAATAAGGCTTGTTCAGCCGGGCGCGGTGGCTCAAGCCTGTAATCCCAGCACTTTGGGAGGCCGAGGCGGGTGGATCACGAGGTCAAGAGATCGAGACCATCCTGGTCAACATGGTGAAACCCTGTCTCTACTAAAAATACAAAAAATTAGCTGGGCATGGTGGTGCGTGCCTGTAATCCCAGCTACTCAGGAGGCTGGGGCAGGAGAATTGCCTGAACCCAGGAGGCGGAGGTTGCAGTGAGCCGAGATCGCGCCATTGCACTCCAGCCTGGGTAACAAGAGTGAAACTCCGTCTCAAAAAAAAAAAAAAAAAAAGCTGAGATTTCCTGAGCACTTGCTGTATACTAGGTGCTTCTCTAAGTACTTGGTGTCGATTAACTCAGTTAATCCTCCCAATAACACTGGGAGGAGGGGATGAGTACCAATTCCATTTTGGCGATGAATAAACTAGGAAACAAGAAGCGATGAAGCCGTCTTAAGGTCACACTGCTAGGCAGCAGAGGGCAGGATTCAAACCCAAACCCACTGGCTCCAGTTCCCACGCTCGCAACCCATCTGCTAACGAGCTAAACTGCTCTGCATAAGACGAGTAAAATCTGTGGCTTTGCTCCTGAGAGAAGAGGAGGGACAGCGGCAATCAGCATAGACAGATGATATATAAAGAGGCCATGCCAAGGGGTCACGATGGGATAATGTGGATAGACAGCTAGCGAGAACCCCAGGGGTAGGTGGTGAGAGACTTTTTAAGAACTCAGATGCTTGGCCGGGCGCGGTGGCTCATATCTGTAATCCCAGCACTCTGGGAGGCGGAGGTGAGCAGATCACCTGAGGTCAGGAGTAAAACCAGCCTGGCCAGCATAGCAAAACCCTCTACTAAAAATACAAAAATTGGCTGGGTGCAATGGCTCATGCCTATAATCCCAGCACTTTAGCAGGCTGAAGCAGGTGGATCACAAGGTCAGGAGTTCAAGACCAGCCTGGCCAAGATAGTGAAACCTCATCTCTACTAAAAATACAAAAATTAACTGGGCGTGGCGGTGGGTGCCTTTAGTCCCAGCTACTCAGGAGGCTGAAGCAGAGAATTGCTTGAACCCGGGAGGTAGAGGTTGCAGTGAGCTGAGATCGCGCCACTGTACTCCAGCCTGGGCAACAGAGCGAAACCTCATCTCAAAACAACAACAACAAAAACCACAAAAATTAGCCCAGCATGGTGTACATGCCTGTAATTCCAGCTACTCAGGAGGCTGAGGCATGAGAATCGCTTCAAACGGGGAGGCAGAGGTTGTGGTGAGCCAAGATCACACCATTGCACTCCAGCCTGGGCAACAGGGGCAAAACTCCATCTCAAAAAAAAAAGAACTCAGATGCCTGATGTGTATGGTTAAGGTTACATTATTTGCATTTCTGTGACAGAATCCCATGGGTTCTCCCACAAAATCTTTAACTCTTTAGCGAAGTACTCTAATGACTGCTTTGTGGGAGTGGGCGGGGGAGGGAAGAAGTTGAGTGGACAAAGAAAATTACCTTTATTGAGCACATATGGGGGAGAGAATGGGTATTTAAAAGGTTAAAAAGCTGACGTCTGTCTCACACATGCACACTACACACAAGCTCTATGCAAGCTTGAACTTTTGCAGCCTATTTTGCATCCATTTGTGAGACTTGAAGAATGGTCAGAAATAAAGAAACAGTGGCCAGGCAAGGTGACTCATGCCTATAACCCCAGCACTTTGGGAGGCCGAGGCGGGTGGATCACTAAAGGTCAGGAGTTTGAGACCAGCCTGGCCAACATGGTGAAACCTCGTCTCTACTAAAAATACAAAAATTAGCTTGGCATGGCAGCAGGCACCTGTAATCCCAACTACTCAGGAGGCTGAGGCGGGAGAATCGCTTGAACCCGGAAAGCAGAGGTTGCAATGAGCTGAGATCGCGCCACCGCACTGCAGCCTGGGTGACAGAGCTAGACTGTCTCAATAAACAAACCAACAAACAGGGACTGTAAAGGCCAGTGGGAAGAGGCAAGACTTGGAAGAAAGTTTGAAAGGTTTGCCAGCTGAGAAGTATAAGAGGAAAACGTAGGCTGGGCACAGTGGCTCACACCTATAACCCCAGCACTTTGGGAAACCAAGGTGGACAGATCACTTGAGGTCAGGAGTTTGAAACCAGCCTGGCCATCATGGTAAAACCCCGTCTCTACTAAAAAGTACCAAAACTACTGGGTGTGGTGGCGGGCACCTGTAGTCCCAGCTACTCAGGAGGCTGAGGCAGGAGAATTGCTTGAACCCGGGAAGCAGAGGTTGCAGTGAGCCCAGATTTTACTGCTGTGCTCCAGCCTGGGCAACAGAGCAAGACTTTGTCTCACAAAAAAAAAAAAGGAAAACGTAGGTGAGAACTGGCAAGACAAGAGAGTTCTGAGGAGTGGTATTATTAAATATGACGGATGTCCTCTTCCGTTTGATTTGAAAGATGAACATAAAGATTGGAATCCAGCCCCCCACCTTTTCTTTTAGGACACGAGGTCTTGCTATGTTGCCCAGGCCAATCGTGAACTCCAGCACTCCAGGATCCTCCTGCCTCAGCCTCCCAAAGCGCTGGGATTACAGGCATGAACTACTGCATGGAGCCTGAAATTACTTTTTAATGACCTTTGTTTACTGGACTGTGCATCCTAATTACAACTCCATCCAAAAGCTGGGCCATGTGGGACTCTTGCTTATAATAAAGTTACAGTAGAAAATAAAAAAGAAAATGATCTTTGAGTCTCACCAGTTTTGTGCAAGGCACAGGCAATGCTAAGAGAAGCAATCGGCCGGGCGCGGTGGCTCAAGCCTGTAATCCCAGCACTTTGGGAGGCCAAGGCGGGTGGATCACTAGGTCAAGAGATCGAGACCATCCTGGTCAACGTGGTGAAACCCCGTCTCTACTAAAAATACAAAAAATTAGCTGGGCATGGTGGTGCGTGCCTGTAATCCCAGCTACTCAGGAGGCTGAGGCAGGAGAATTGCGTGAACCCAGGAGGTGGAGGTTGCAGTGAGCCGAGATCGCGCCATTGCACTCCAGCCTGGGTAACAAGAGCGAAACTCCGTCTCAAAAAAAAAAAAGAGAGAAGCAATCACCTGGAGATGGAAGGCCCTGGCAACAGGAATCCCAATCCGCCCTCCAAATTCACTGAAATTTCCATGTAGACTCCAGAGGGCATAGAATCGACGGGTTCATACCAGTACTTTATTATTATCATTGTTAGAGACCAGGGTCTTGCTCTGTTGCCCAGGCTGCAGGGCAGTAGCACGATCATCACTTACTGTAGCCTCAAACACCTGGGCTCAAGCAATTCTCCTGCCTCAACCTCCCAAGTAGCTGAGGCTACAGGCACAGGCCACCACACCCAACTCATTTTTTTTTTTTTTTTTTTGAGACGGAGTTTCGCTCTTTTTACCCAGGCTGCAGTGCAATGGCGCGATCTCGGCTCACCGCAACCTCCGCCTCCTGGGTTCAGGCAATTCTCCCGCCTCAGCCTCCTGAGTAGCTGGGATTACAGGCACGCGCCACCATGCCCAGCTAATGTTTTGTATTTTTAGTAGAGACGGGGTTTCACCATGTTGACCGGGATGGTCTCGATCTCTTGACCTCGTGATCCACCCGCCTCGGCCTCCCAAAGTGCTGGGATTACAGGCTTGAGCCACCGCGCCCGGCCTCCAACTCATTTTTTATTTATTTTTGCCGAGACAGAGTCTTGCTCTGTTGCCCAGGCTGGTCTCAAACTCCCGGCCTCAAGCGATCCTCCCACCTTGGCCTCCCAAAGTGCTGGGTTGACAGGCATAAGCCACATACTAGTATTTTTGAAGTTCTCAAGGTGTAGGAAAGTTCCAGCTGATATTTGAATTCTCTAGGAGTTATTAACTACTAGAAAAAAATGCGAAGAAAATCCGAGACACCCACTCCCTCCCCTGCCAGCTAGCAACTGATGAATAATCAAGACTAAGAGGCTGCTCCTAGCTCCCCGAGTCTAGGCAAGTTTGCTAGGCTGTTACAGCATGGTACACCTGGAATAGAATAGCTGTCATTGTTCCTCTCCGTGCTGAGTTATTTTAGTGAGCCTGCATAGAGCTCACCTGGAATTCTGTGCTGAGTCTCCTTCCCCCATTTCTTTGGCTCTTTCCAGTTCTAGCGGTTTGTAAACGACGCGTCTATCTGTAACCTACGGGGATGCCCAACCAGCAGAGTGTTGACGCCAAGGTAGCTTTTCCCATGACATCTATTATGCAAGAAGAGCCCCCAAAGGCATCTCCCTAATCATATAAACTCACAAAGGCAGCCCAAATAGGACTGTCCACCCCCCCGGGGAATTACCTGGTCTAGGCAATGAATAATTTATTGAGTATGCCACTGAAGAGTGAGGTCTGGAGGGCAGGCACTATGTCTGGGGGCAGAAAGCATTTATGCTTTCCCTGTGGCCCCCCCAACCAGATATAGCACCGAAGAATTCCTGAAGAGCCACCATTTACCTGGCTGCCCACCAAATGTTTAGCGACGTGCTCTAATGACTGCTTTGTGGGAGACCAGCCTGGCCAACACAGCAAAACCCTGTCTCTGCTCAATTCCTCATCCTTCAAATTCCTCATTCTTCATCCTTCAAATGGAGATCATAGCGATACCCATTTCCTCAGATCGTTAGGATTAAGGGAGCCTGCCTGTGAAGCCTCTGGCGTGGGAAGGAAGTGTGGGGCATCGGCGGGGCACTGGGTGCTGTCCTGTGTATCAGTCCTCAGCGCAGTGAACAACACCCAGGATGTGGCCCCCCCCGGCTGCCCAGGTAAATGGTGGCTGTTCAGCAGTGCAGAATTCTGGGGCAAGAACATCTCAGGTGGAGGGAATGGAATAAATCCTGGGAGCTGTCCCTTGGCTCTGATCTTATTCTTACTCCGCATATTCAAGGTGTCACAAATCCTACTAAATCTGTCCACTTGTCCCCATCTGTCCTGCCCCAGCCACCGTCGTTTCTTGCCTGAATGAGAGCAGCAACCCCTAGCTAGTCTTCACACAGCAGGCAGAGTGTTTCTTTGAAAACAGAAGTCAGATCCCGTCACTCCTTCCAACTCCCCTCCCCCTTCAGCTAAAACCCCCAATCCCTCCTGTGCCCTGGAAGACCCCCACGCGCTGGCCCTGCCCATCTTGCTGCCCTCTTTACCTGCCTCTCTCCCTCTGGCTCTCTCCGCTCCAGCCTGCAGACCTCCCTGCTGGCCCTCAGCATGGCAAACACATCCCTCCCCCCGGCCTTTGCACCTGCTATTCCCTCCATCTGAGACGTTCTTGCCCCAGAATTCTTCACTGCTCACTCCCTCATGGTATGTGAGTTTTTATACATCACTTCTTTTAAAAACCATTCACTGGCCGGGCGTGGTGGTTCACGCCTGTAATCCTAGCACTTTGAGAGACTGAGGCGGGCGGATCACCTGAGGTCGGGAGTTCCAGACCAGCCTGACCAACATGGAGAAACCCTGTCTCTACTAAAAATACAAAAAAGTTAGCCAGGTTTGATGGCACATGCCTGTAATCCCAGCTACTCAGGAGACGAGTCAGGAGAATCGCTTGAAATTGGGAGGCGGAGGTTTCGGTGAGCTGAGATCGCACCATTGCACTCCAGCCTGGGCAACAAGAGCGAAACTCCTTCTCAAAAAAAAAATAAAGTCCTTCACTGACCATCCTCTTTAAAATTGCATCTCCTGTCACCTCTATCCCCTTACCCTGATTTATTTTTCTTCATAACGTTTGTCCTTGCCGGTCACTATTGTCTCTCTCTCTCTCTCTCTCTCTCTCTCGTTAGAGACAAGATCTCACTCTGTCACCCTGGTTGGGGTGCAGTGACGCGATCATAGCTCACTGTAACCCCAAACTCCTGGGCTCAAGTGATCCTCCTGCCTCCTGAGTAGCTGGAAGAGTACTGCACCTGGCTCTATTATATTTTTAATCGGTTAGCTGTCATCGCCCTTCTCTTGCACTAGGATGGCAGCTTCCTAGCTGATATCAGGGGCTTGGTTTTCTCCACTGCTGAGTCCCCAGTGCTACAGTTTGGCGCACAGTCGCTGCTTTATAATTATTTGTTGAACGAATGAATGATGTATTGAAATGAATACATGATGAATTACCTGGTTGTGAAATTAATGATGGAAAAGAGATTTTAAAATTAGGGTAGTGTGACTGCCATGAGAATCATGTGGTCCCCAAACCAGCCGCATCAGCATCTGTTGGAAGCTTATTAGAAATGCAAGTTCACAGGCCCCCTTAGATCTACTGAATCAGAAACTGTGGGGCCAGGGGCCAGGAGTAGCCTGCATTTTAGCAAACCTTCCAGGTGGTTCTACTGCACGCTCAAACTTGAAACTGCTCTATGCTAAGGTCCCCCGAACAAAGCGTCTGACTCCTAAGTTCATACTCTTTCCCTTTCCCACAGCCATCCCCATGGAAAACATGGGAATAAGCAATAATGATGATCCTGGTAAAAATGGGGCAACTTGGCAAAGAGCCTGCTCGTGAAAGCAGAATTCACGAGGCATGCATGCTGCTGTGAGTACTGGAGCTCCAACTTCAATTGTTTCAACCCCAAAGGGGCTGGCCTGGCACCTCCATGAAGTCTTCAGAGACTGCAGGTCCTCAGATTTTTCTGCTCTGCCATCCTCAGCATGTAGCTTCCCTCCTCAAGACCTTATTATTGTTTCAGATGGCTGCTGAAGCGCCAGTCATCACATCTATGTTCCGGGTAGGAAGCGTGAGGAAGAAGGAAAGGACAAAGGGTCCATGTTGTGCTCTTCTTACAGAGACTTCAAAGCAAAACCTAGTGTTTACATCTCACTGGCCATGCCAGCTGCTCTGGGAAAGGTATTCTTTTAATTGAGCACATTGCTGTCCAGAATAAAACCAATGTTCTGTTACTAAGGAAGAAAGAGAAAATGAATGCTGTGTAGACAACTAGTAATGTCTTCCATACTAGCTGAATTCTTTCTGCTTCTTAAGATGTAGGTAAGAATGGCTGGGCATGGTGGCTCATGTCTAATCCCAGCACTTTGGGAGGCTGAGGCAGGTGGACCACCTGAGGTCAGGAGTTCGAGACGAGCCTGGCCAACATGGAGAAACCCTGTCTCTACTAAAAGTACAAAAAAAAAAAATAGCAGGACGTGGTGGCGGACACCTGTAATCCCAGTTACTCAGGAGGCAGAGGCACGAGAATCCTTTGAACCCGGGAGTCAGAGGTTGCAGTGAGCTGAGATTGTGCCAATGCACTCCAGCCTGGCCAACAAGAGTGAAAACTCTATCTCAGAAAAAAAAATGTAGATAAGAATGACTCCAATTCCCATTCTATTTCCCATGGAAATTCCAAGGCTTCCCCAACCCCGATGCAAATTCTCCAAGTATTTATACGCTGTCACATCTAGCTCCTTTCTGCTGAGTTAATTTCATTTATGTATCACTATTCTGCATGTTCTGCCAATTTGGGGTCAATCCAATGGTGGAACCCAGCCCCTAACCCTTTGTGTACACACACACACACACACACACACACACACAGACACATACAGACACACTACACACACATTCACACACATATATGCATACACACACACATACACGCACATACGCACACACAGACACACTACACACACATACACACACACATACAGACACACTACACACATATACACACACATATACGCATACACACACACATACATACATACACACACACAGACACACCACACACAGACACACATACACACACACACACTACACACACACACACTTGCAGGGCATTTCTGTGTATAACAGACTGTACTTAAGATTGGAGGGAAGGACAGAGTTAAATCACAGCAGGAGATTGAAAGACATGCCCATGTCTACCCAACTAATAAGGTTCATTTAGAACAATTCAATTCATTTGGATTATAGAACATTAAATGTTCATGTGCTTGAAAGGCCACCGACATTGGCTGTTTTGTCGAGTTTGAGGGGCCTTATCCAGCCCAGTGCCCCACTCTCCTCCTCATTTCTGTATCCTAGGTCACAGTCTGGTTCTGCAGAACTAGCATCTGAGACATCTGTGCAGGTCATCTACGGAGGGAGGGCGTGCCCTCAGGAGGGACTTGTAAGGAAGTGGGGAGGCAGGACAGGGCAGGGGAAGAAGCCAGGCAGGAATGTGGGGACAGTGGAAACCTAGCCTCAGCCAGGTCCCACCAGGAGCTCCGGAGCATGGAAGGAACCACAGATTTACTCCATCCTGAGCCCAAGGACTTGGCCTCTTTGACTGATGTATAGGTTAGACGTTGGATGAGGTTGGGGCAGTGTGATCTCCCGGGCGTCTTGGTTGGGGGCGGTTCTCAGTTGAAGCGACACCCCCAGTAAGAGGCGCCTGGGTGTTTCATTCCTGTAATGGGGGTCTGGGCAGGTCACCAACAGTGCCTGTGACATTCTGCCTTCTCCATGGCCTCTAGAAATGCTAAATTCTCTTCCCTTATTTAGGCAGAGGATTTAACCTCCTTACCACCCCAGTCCCCTACACCCGAATACACTTTTGCAAACTGATCAAACCTGTTTACCTGCTCTGCAAAACACAGCCAGCTCCATGCCTGGATTTAGAAGCAAAGGATTTCAGAAAGCAGCTCTGTTTCCGTCACTAGATGCTGGATGCCTGGAAGGCCTGATTCTGAATCCTAGGTTGAATGCCCTCACCTTGCTGTGGGCCGTGGAGATTTTTTATTTGTCTGGCAAAATTAAATGATTGCCCTAGTCAGCCCACCTTCCTGAACTTCGGGGTCAGTGGGCTGTCAGGGAGGGGGTCACCACCTCCACATGACCTGCTCATCAACTTGGGTCCATCAGCAGGTGAAGCTGAAGCTCCTGAAGGAATTGTGTAATCCTGAGCTGTGCAAGTTTATTTCCCCTAAAAATACACCCTGAAACTGGGGCACGATGAAGGATTGCTGACAAACGAGGAACAGGAATGAAAAAAAAGACTCTGGGGCCATCTGACTCCTCACTGAGTCACCTCCATACCGTCATAATGGAGCTCAGTGCGGACCCTCTCCACTCCTCACTGGCATCAGTACAAATTCAAGCAGCTCACTGAGGCTTCCGGGGGCTTGTGAGTCACTCTTAGGAGACCCCGCTGCTGTCATGCAGCCCCTCATTTTCCCAGGAAGAAAATGGAGTGAGAGAGGGTTTTTGCCCTGGGTCAGGCCACTAATTGGTGGTGGAGTCAGGGAGAGTCCATGCTGGCTGACCGGCAGGTCAGTGCTCTCCCTCCTGCCTCCTTGTGCCTGAACTTCCTCCATGCTTCCTAGAGAGGTGAAGGCATCCTCACCCAATCAGTAAAGGATGCTTTCAGCTCCAAGTTGCAGAAAATCAGAGCAATGGCCACTGGACTGTAAGGACTATAGTGCTTACTTAATGCAACCTCTGGAGGGAGATTATCAAGAAGGACCCAGGCTCTCTTACACTGCCTTTCTCAGCATTTAACCCTTTCAGCCTTCAGCTTATTACCTCATGTCACAAAATGGTTGCCACAGCTCTGGACATCAAGTCCTCATAAATGGTATCTGTAAGATCTTTTAGGCTGACTGATGGCGACATGGCCCCCACATACACCTCTGGAGTGCCTTCTGGAACTAGGAAACCCGAAGTAACTGGAACGTGTAAGAACGATCAACCCTACCGCTCCTGACCTGAGACATTCTTCTACTGTTTCTTATTCTGGCCACAATTGACAAGGCCATTGGACTTTGTAACCATTGTAACCGACCTTGGTCAACCTTGTGACTCCAGACCGTATGACCCCCTCCCAGCTTGCAAACCCATGAGCCTCTCCAAGCTTGCAAAAAACCGCCCTAAACTGTAACTTTTGTAATTGTCCACTGCATACCCCAAACCTATAAAACCAACTCTTATTTGTCCACCCTCCGCGGACTCTCTTTTCGGACTCAGCCCACCCGCACCTGGGTGAATAAATGGCCATGTTGCTCACACAAAGCCTGCTTGGGGATCTCTTTATTGAGAGCACATGTTTTAATAGTATCCAAAGCTAGAAGGAGTCACACACACGCACACACAGACACACAGACACACAGACACACACACACACACACACACACAGCTGCAGTCTCCCTAGGTAGCCATCTCTTCCACAGGGAATCCCTTTCTTCTATAAGGAAGGAAACACCTTCCTTACAGTTAATTGACCAGAATGCAATTAACTAACTCCCAGTGTCACACAGGGACTTTGTATTGAAAATCAGACAAGAACAACTTAAAGAATTGAAAACATGACAGCGGGGCACAGTGGCTCACGCCTGTAATCCCAGCATTTTGGGAGGCCGAGGCAGGCAGATCACAAGGTCAAGAGATTGAGACCATCCTGCCCAACATGGTGAAACCCTGTCTCTGCGAAAATACAAAAAAATTAGCTGGGCATGGTGGAACGTGCCTGTAATCCCAGCTGCTTGGGAGGCTGCGGCAGGAGAATTGCTTAAACCCAGAAAGCGGAGGCTGCAGTGAGATCGTACCACTGCACTCCAGCCTGGTGTCTGGCGACAAAGCGAGACTCTGTTTCAAAAAAAAAAAAGAAAAGATGGCGGGGAGAGAGGATGAAAATGTCTCTTGATTCAGGGGCTGTGTCCATGCTAGAGGGTGTCTGAGAGCAGAAGCGGAGGGGCTGGGGAATTTGGGAGAGGCCCGCTGATTTTCTGGGAGGAGGCGTCCAAGGGCAGGCTTTGGAAAACCCTAGGTGGGAGAGCCACTTCGAGGGAGGACGGAAGAGCAGTGACGGCCGGGCTGAGGAGCTGGGGCTGGGGCTGCTGGCTAGCAGGGGCATGCTGCTAAGAGGCCAGGTGGGGCAGCTGGGAGAATCCAGCCCATAGGCAGCACCTGCACCTCCCTCCCAGCTCCACCTCTGCCACGGTGAATAACCTGGTCAGGTTGCTCCTCTCCAGGGGGGCCTCAGCTTTTCTGGCCATTCCATGGCAGTTTGATTCGTTTTTTCATTCTCTTTTATTTATTAGTCACTCATTCAACAAATACTTACCAAACTCCTACAGGAAGCATGTAATGTCAGAGTTAGTAGCAATCTTGGTTGACGTGCTTTACTGATCTGAGCCTCAGTTTTCTTGTCTGTAGAACGGAGATGATCATTGTACCGACCTCCAGGGTTTCATGTCGATTAGAGGAATGTGCTACGTGTAAAGTGCTGCTGACGGAGCCTGGGACATGGTAAGTGCCATGGACCCTGGAGATATGGCGATGAGGTAAAGTGGGAGAACTCCTTCCCTGGCACTGCCAGTCTAGCACAGGATTCCTCAAATCCCATGATCAAATCATCTCTCCAAAGAGAACGGCGATAACTGGTGGTAAGATATCTGAAGCGGCATCACCGGGTCCTGTGACCCTAGGACATGGCCAGGCATGGGGATCATGGAAGACTTCCATGAGGAAGCATTCTCAGGCCAGGATCTGAAACAAGAGGAGGATCCTCTAGGTAAAGTGGGGAAAGGAAACTTCCAGGCAATGGGAGCAGTGTGTACAAACGCTGAGGTGGGTGAGGCCAGCATGCTGGAGAGAATGAGAGGAGGCCCGAGGGTCCCAACTCTGGGTGACAAGGAGATTCCAAAGAGGGAGTCAGGGCTACTCGAGCCTGACCCCGGGGCCATATGATAGACTTGGCGTTTTATCCTCAGAGAAATGGGAAGCCATCAAATGGCTATTAGCAGAGGAATGACATAATCATTGTGTGTGTGTGTGTCTGTGTGTGTGTGTGTGTGTCTAAAAAATATATCTCAGCCAGGCACAGTGGCTCATGCCTGTAATCCCAGCACTTTGGGAGGCCAAGGTGGGAGGATCGCTTGAGGCCAAAAGTTTGAGACCAGCCTGGGCAACATAGTGAGACCCTGTCTCTTAATAAAAGGGGGTGGATGGAAGGAGACTTCTCTGCCTATCCTTTTGTACCTTTCTAATTTTGAAACAAGTGTTTACCAGTTTAAATCCATCAATCAAAGCCTTAAAAGTAAAGTAGCTCCTCTGCTGCCACGTGGAGACCAGAAGATGGGCTGGGAGTGGAAGGCAGCAGTCAGTGGGGTACCCTCTGGGGTCGTCTGGGGTCACACCTGAGGTTCATTGCCTCACGCCAAGGAAATTAAGGATAGGAACACACAAGGCACACCAGGAGTGAGGTTAAGAACGGGGGTTTAAATAGGCAAAAGAAAGAGAAATGTTCTCCTTCCTGCAGAGAAAGAGGGGCTCCCAAGCAGATCTTCCGGTTCCATGGTGAAATGCACGGTGTTTTATAGATGAGCTCGAGGAGGCAGTGTCTGATTTACATCGGGCCCAAAAGATTGGTCAAACCAGGTGTGCCATTTACACAGCTCGAGAAGAAGCTGGCTTCTCCATCCTAATCTTTTTTTGAGACAGTCTCACTGTGTCACCTAAGCTGGAGTGCAATGGCGCGATCCATCTCCACTGCAACCTCAGCCTCCTGGGGTCAAGTGATTCTCCTGCCTCAGTCTCCCGAGTAGCTGGACTACAGGTGCATGCCACCACGCCCAGCTAATTTTTGTATTTACAGCAGAGACAAGGTTTCGCCATGTTGGCCAGGTTGATCTCGAACTCCCGATCTCAAAAGATACGACCTCCTTGGCCTCCCAAACTGCTGGGATTACAGGCCTGAGCCACTGCACCTGGCCCCTAATCTTTTATTATGCGGATGGGTTCTCTACCTGGCTGGCTCCATGTTGCCTGTTTCTTTCTGTACATGTGGCTACAAAGAAAAGAGAAAATGGAGCCTCCAGGCTGAACATACCTGGCTTCCAAATAGCCTTTGCCTATTGGCACAGCTGCTGGCATTCACCTGTGCCAGCTTCCAGCTTGAGTATCTATGTCTGCAGCTCAATTTTACAGGCTGCTCTTTGTTAGAAAAGAAATGATTTGGGGGCTGCTTTGTGTTAAAAGGGAAGCTTACCGAGGGCTCTCTTACCGTCACTAACTGCCTAAATCATTTCTTTTTAGCTCCTGTATCAATGAGAACTTGGACCCAGGGTCAGGGGGGTTAGTATAGAGAAGCAGATGGAGTCAAAAACATTCATGGGCTGGGCACAGTGGTTCATGCCTGTAATGCCAGCACTTTGAGAGGCTGAGGTGGGCGGATCACCTGAGGTCAGGAGTTCGAGAACAGTCTGACCAACATGGCAAAACCTGTCTCTACTAAGAATACGAAAATTAGCTGGGCATGGAGGTGGGCGTCTGTAATTCCAGCTACTCAGGAGGCTGAGGCACGAGAATCGCTTGAGCCCCGGGGACGGAGGCTGCAGTGAGCCGAGATTGTGCCACTGCACTCCAGGCCCGGGTGACAGGGTGAGACTCTGTCTCCAAAAAAAAAAAATAAATAAAATAAAAAGGCATTCATGAAGTAAAACTGAGCTCCCTTGATAGCCCCTCCCACTCTGATTCTGCCCTCGTCTGAATGAAAGCGTCTGAGACAGGAAAGAGGTTTCTCTGAGGACCTCTCGTCCAATACTCCTTTGTCTCTAAAAGATGCTTGCTTTGGACTGGTGACAGAAGTGGAGTCTAAAGAAAGAACGCGGGACCTGAGCAAAAACAGCAAGGGACAGTGTTAGAGGAGGACCATTCCAGCAGCCTCTTCCCTCTAGAACTGTTTCCTCTGCCTGGCAGAATCCTGGATGGTGGAGTACTCAAGGGATTCATCTACCTATAGTTCTAGGCCAACATATGGCTCACGGTACCCACATGGTGTTCCAAGCACACCCTGTCTAAGGCAACAAGAACCTCCTACCTGCTAGCTCATGGGAGGCATCTCACATGAAGAATGAAGCCAATTCTATGACTTGAAGTTTGGGGGAGTGTTTGTTTAATGGAACGGTTGACTTCCGTTTAAAACGCAAACGCCTTTAAGAGAGACAACATATGCAGCTAAAATTCATCCAATGAGAGTACAAAGCAACCCTTATAAAGCTGTGAGCCACATGGCTTAGTTTCACAATAGGGTCATAGCCAGAGAAACTCAGTTCACCAACAAAAGTAACACCAGTTTGGCAGTGTCTCATAAACAGACACCTCATCTGACCCAACAACTGCACTCAGGTATTTGGTCAAGAAAAATGAAAACATGGTTGGGCGCAGTGGCTCAAGCCTGTAATCCCAGCACTTTTGGAGGCCGAGGTGGGTGGATCACGAGGTCAAGAGATCAAGACCATCCTGGTCAACATGGTGAAACACCGTCTCTACTAAAAATACAAAAAAAAAAAAAAAAATTAGCTGGGCATGGTGGCGCATGCCTGTAATCTCAGCTACTCAGGAGGCTGAGGTGGGAGAATTACCTGAACCCAGGAGGTGGAGGTTGCAGTGAGCCGAGATCATGCCATTGCACTCCAGCCTGGGTAACAAGAGCGAAACTCCGTCTCAAAAAAAAAAAGAAAAAGAAAAATGAAAACATATGTCCACACAAAGGCTTTTATGTGAATGTTCACAGCATCCCTATTTATAACAACCCCAAACTAGAAATGACCCCAGCACCCATCACCTAGTAAGTGCATAAACATATTGTGGTATGCCTGGTACATTGCTCAGCAATAAACAGGAACAAAGATGGACGCACACACCAACGTGGACGACTCTCCTGTCTACCCCTAGGAGATCAACTTTTTCAGCCAACACACATGAGTAAGAACATGCAGTATGTATCTTTCTGTGCCTGGCTTATTTCCCTTAACATCATGTCCTCCAAACTCATTCACATTACCATGAATGACAACATTTCATTCCTTTTGATGGCTGAATATTATTCTATTGTGCATATATACCACATTTCCGATTGATGAACACTTAGTTTGATTTCATATCTTGGCTGTTGTGAATAGCACTGCAGTAAACATGGGTGTACAGATGCGTCTCTTCGACAAACTGATTTCATTTCCTTTGGATATTTGCCCAAGAGTGGGACTGCTGGATCAAACGCCAATTCTGTTTTTAGTTTTTTGAGGAAACTCCATACCGTTTCTATAATGGCTATACTAATTTGCCTTCCCACCAACAGTGTATAAAGAGTTCCTCTTTCTCTGCCTCCTTGCCGGTATTTGTTAATTTTGTCTTTTTAGTAACAGCCACCTTAATTGGGGTGAGATGATACCTCATTATGCTTTTGATTTGCATTTCCCTGACAATTAATGACGTTAAGCATTTTTCTCCTATGCCCATGGCCCATTCATATGTCTTCTTTTGAAAAATGTCTATTCAGATTATTTGCCCATGTTAAAATTAGATTATTTGACTTTGTTCTTGTTACTGTTGCATATCTTATATAGTCTGGTATCAAACTGCTGGCCTCAGGTCATCCTCCCTTGGCCTCCCAAAGTGCTGGGATTACAGGTGTGAGCCACAGCACCCAGCGTTTATATGTCCTATTACTTCCCTATCAGATGAGTAGTTGCAAATACTTCCTCCCATTCTGTAGGTTGTCTCTTCACTCTGTTGATTGCTTCCTTTACGTACAGAAGCTTTCTCGCTTGAGATAATCCCATTTGTCTATTTTTGCTTTTGTTGCCAGTGCTAAAAAATCTTTGCTGAGGGCAATGGCCTCCCAAAGTGTCCCCCCAGTGTTTTCTTCTAGTAGTTTTATAGTCTCAGGTCCTGCATTTAAGTCTTTAATCCATTCTGATTTGATTTTCTCTATATGGTGAGCGATAGAAGTCTAGTTTTATTTTTCTGTATATGTATATCCAGTTTTTCCAGCAGCACTCATTGAAAAGACTGTTCTTTCACCACTCAATGTTCTGGGTTCCTTTGTTGAACATCAGCTGGCTGGTCCCAGTGTAGACTCTACTGTGGGAGGGAGAATGAAGTGGGACCTCGATGGGTAGCTTCAATGGCGCTGCTGGTGCAGGAGCACTGGAGCTCACCTGCCAAACCCCGAACTGTGATTGTCTGATGTTGAAGCTGAAATGCCTCAGGAAATAAAGTCTTTGCTTTTGTGTTTTGGAGGCCAGTTCGCCAGCAGTCAAAAAACATGGAAAGTCACCATTTTGGATTCTTAGCATTCCCTCTGAAGATAATGCAAGAAATTCAATGAGATGGACAGTGTGTGCCAAATCTATATGTGAACTGTGGGGTCCTGGACAATCTCCTGAGGAGCCGTACAGTTCTCTTAAAAATTACCCTGTGGAGAAGATGATTCCATTTCTACATTCAGACTCTACATATAAAATAAAGATTCACATTTGTAATACGACATTGACACAAGAAGAGGAAAATCAAGCAAACAGATGCACGTAAATTTCTCCTATTTCAAGAAAAAGTGAATTTAAAGAAATGGCAACACATATTCTCTGTTTTGGAGGATTGTGGTTTGGACCCAAACTGCATTCCTGAGAATCCACATAATATTTATTTTGGTAGATGGATTGCAGATGGACAGAGAGAGCTTACTGGGTCATACAGTGTCAAAACAGGGCGCTTTGCTGGAAATACAAGTGTGGATGCTGGTTTGTCATTCATCATGGCTAACCATGGGAAAGTGAAAGAAAATGATATTGTCTTTGATCCATTTGTTCAAACAGCAGTGTACTGTTAATTGTAACTGTAAATTGGGTCTTCTCGAAACTCGCTCCAACCAAATGGATAAAGTTGTGTTAAAGAAAGCAAAGGAAAGCTTTTCTGTTCCCCTTGACAATTAGCTCTTCTAGATGGCCTCACGATAGCCTCTGCTTATTTTGGTGCATATGTGTATGGGGCAGACACAGACTACAGCACAGTTCGTGGCTTGGGAAAGGCCAGTAGGAAAGAAAGCAGATATGGAAAGGACCAGAGGAAAACATTAGAGCCAATCTTTGTCAATATGGTTTACAGAAGTATTACCTTGATGTCCTGGTTTCAGAGGCATCTAAACCTTCCTGGAGAAAAGGCACATATGTTGATGCCGTCATTACCGATCCCCCACATGGTATCAGAGAATCTACGAGAACAGGTTCACAGAAGGAAATACCAAAGGAGATGGAAAAACGTCCAGAAAGCCACATCCTGTTTCCTTGAGTTATCATCTGAGTGATATGTTTGTTGACTTGTTAAGCTTCGCAGCTGAGACCCTTGGGTTAGGTGGAAGACTGGTAGTCTATTGGCTACCAGTGTATACACCAGAATACACTGAAGAGATGGTGCCCTGGCACCTTTGCGTGAAACTTGTTAGCAACCGTGAGCAGAAGCTTTCCAGTCACTCATCAAGACGCCTGATCACAATGGAAAAGGTGGAGAAATTTGAGAACCGGGACCGGTATTCGTGTCTGCTAAGTGATCGTTTTCTGCCATACCAAGGTCATAATTGCTTCCATGAGAAATATTTTAGTGGAATGACAGAATTTCCAAGGAAGAACAATCCAGCCAGGAATGAAAATTAAGATCTTGACAATGAAGAAAGGATAAGAATTTGATAGAAAACGCGTCTGGATGTGAACTTTCGTGTATGATCCAGACAATATGTCCTGTTTTAAAATATTTTCTATAAAAAAGGTAGAAAGTACATTGTGCAATGTTTTTAAACTTATCTTTGTTTTATAGACTTTTTTGTTGCATATGTTAGTCTTTTCAATCTTATTTAATTTGTATTTGCACTTTCAAGTATTAATGGATATTGACTCAAAACAGTTTTTTTAAACAATTAATCTACAAAGGAAATTAATATTGTTGACTTTTTCTTTTTCTTTTTCTTTTTTTTTTTTTTTTAGACAGAGTGTCGCGGTGTGTCACCCAGGCTGGAGTGCAGTGGCATGATCTCGGCTTACTGCAACCTTCACTTCCCTGGTTCAAGCAATTCCCTGCCTCAGTCTCCTGAGTAGCTGGGATTAGAGATGCATGCCACCACGCCCAGCTAATTTTTTTTGCATTTTTAGTAGAGATGGAGTTTCACCACTTTGGTCAGGCTGGTCTCGAACTCTTGACCTTGTGATCCACCTGCCTCGGCCTCCCGAAATGCTGGGATTATAGGCGTGAGCCACCATGCTCGGCCATATTGTTGACTTTTAAAACATATCTGCTGGATACATTATGAGCAATTAATAATGATTAGGAATTAATCCATTAAGACTGGGTGCAGTGGCTCATGCCTGTAATCCTAGCACTTTAAGAGGCCAAGGCATGTGGATCATTTGAGGTCAGGCATTCAAGACCACCCTGGCCAACAGGGTGGAACCCCATCTCTACTAAAAATACAAAAATTAGCTGGGTGTGGCGGCGGGTGCCTATAGTCCCAGCTACTCAGGAGGCTGATGCATGAGAATCAATTGAACCCAGGAGGCAGAGGTTGCAGTGGGCCGAGATCATACCACTGCACTCCAGCCTGGGCAACAGAGTGGGACTCTATGTCAAAAAGAAGAAAGAAAAAGAGAGAGAGAAAAAGAAAGAAAGAAAGAAAGAAAGAAAGAAAGAAAGAAAGAAAGAAAGAAAGAAAGAAAGAATTTATTCACTAGGTAGATTTGTTTAATTTGGTTCATGATTGTCACCGATTTACATTGCCACTAACAAACCATACTGAGAATTTCTGAGAAAAAAAAAGAAAGAAAATTAGTTGGCTATAAATACATTGATTTATTTCTGGATTTTTCATTCTGTTCCATTGATCTATATATCTGTTTTTATGCCAGTACCATGGTTATTCTGGTTAAGATAACTTTGCAGTACATTTTTAAGTTAGGTAATGGGATGACTCCAGCATGCTCTTTTTGCTCAAGATTGCTTTGGCTATTTGGGATCCCACATAGATTCCAAGATGTTTTTTATATTTCTGTGAAGAATTTCATTGATATTTTGATAGGGATTACAACTGAATCTGTAGATCACTTTTGGTAGTATGACCATTTTCACAATATTCTTCTAATTCATGAACATGTGAAATATTTCCAATTTTTGGGACCTCTTCAATTTCTTTCATCAGTGTTTTATCATTTTCTTTGTAAAGATCTTTCACCTCCTTGGTTACTTTTATTCTTAGGTATTTTAGGGTTTTTGTATTAATAGTTACTGTAGGTGAGATTGCTTCCTCAATTTCTTTTTTGGTTAGTTCATTATTGTTATATAGAAACACTACTGGTTTTTCTATGTTGATTTTGTATCCTGAAATTTTACTGTATTTGTTTATCAGTTCTGTTATATGTACATTTTTGGTGCCACAAAGAAAAGTCAGCATTGGGACAAAGGGTCTCTCAGCAGAGCAATTCTTTTTACTTCCTTCAGAAAGGGTACCCTCATTAGCAATCTTGCCATGAGAATACAACAAACAAAGGAAAAGCAGACATATTTAATTGTTTTTTTTGTTGTTGTTGTTGTTTTTGAGACGGAGTTTCGCTCTTGTTACCCAGGCTGGAGTGCAATGGCGTGATCTCGGCTCACCACAACCTCCGCCTCCTGGGTTCAGGCAATTCTCCTGCCTCAGCCTCCTGAGTAGCTGGAATTACAGGCACATGCCACCATGCCCAGCTAACTTTTTGTATTTTTAGTAGAGACGGGGTTTCACCATGTTGACCAGGATGGTCTCGATCTCTTGACCTAGTGATCCACCTGCCTCGGCCTCCCAAAGTGCTAGGATTACAGGCGTGAGCCACCACGCCTGGCTGGAAAAGTAGACATGTTTATCCCTTACACATTTGGGGTTGTCCTTACTGCTGTGTTTGATTTCCATTGGTTGGAGCCACACCTCACAATCTAAACTAAAACCTGATTGGCTAACAACTTAAAATTTTTCTAAACAGGTAAAAGCAGTGGAGAACAACAAGGAAGTCCAAATAAGGAAGGGGCATTGTCTGCAAGCTGGGACATGCCTGTGAGCACGCTCAGCACAGATAATCTTGGTTAAAGTACAAGGACATAGAATGTACTATGTGCCTGTGAGCATGTCTAACAGCCACATAGGATGGGGCTTAACAAAGAGCTACCAGGAAAAAGCAAAAAGGCTTTGAAGAAAGTGTTTAAAACAAACTGCTATTTCTAACACTTACGGTTTTTCTTAAACAAGAAAGGAAACTTTGAAGCAGAACTTTTCCACTTCCCACAATTTCTAAGAGTTTTTTGATGCAGCTTTTAGGGTTTTCTATGTAAAATCATGTCATCTGCAAACAAGGACAATTTGACTTCCTTCTTGCCAATGTCGATGCCCTTTATTTATTTATTTTTCTTGCCTAATTATTCTGGCTAAGACAAAACTAGAAGTCTTCTTGAGAGGAAGAGCCTTTGAGGAATGGGATGATGGAAGAGCTGGGTGGGCAGACAGAGCTCAGTCCTGTCTCCAACAGAACAGTACCCCCATGCCACCATAGGAAGAAATGGTTTTGCTTAGCTTTTCAAAAGTTTGGGAAACACTGGATCTGATTGATATTCCTAGAATCCCTTTCAGTTCTGACATTCTGTAGTGCAATATCGGGCTAGGGAAATGCAAACGACTGAGTATTCATTATTTGTTCTAATTTTATTTAGTTTGATCCTCACAACAGCCCTATGCAGTGAGGATTATTTAATTCAGTTCTTCCATATAAGAAATGTAGGCTGGGGGAGGGGTGGCGGTTAAATTACTTCGCCCAAAACACACAGCCAGTGTGGATCTTCCGAGCCACACATGCAAACTCCACCATCCAAGTGCTTTTTAGGTCAATCCCTGGCACCCTCAGTACCTTAAGAGGGGTGAAGATAAAGCAATGAGGGGCAGCGATTGAGGGCGGTGATTTCTGGCTGGAATAAAAGCCTCTGCGGAAGAGTTCCCTTGGAGCTGAGCTTTGAAGGCTGGACAGGGAACCTACCAGGAGGAGGATGGGTGTAAACAAAAGCACAAGGCAGGGAAAGCCCAGGGTGAGTTCTGGGCAGCCCACGATGGCTGGTGTGTGAGTGGGGAGCTAGGGAAGGGTCGTGTAGGAGAAGAGAGAGGTGGGCCTGGAGAAGCAGCTCAGAGAGGGGCTTATCATAACCATTAAGTCCTCCTGGCAAAGAGGGGGTGTGGATTCTATGCATGAGCAGAGGGAAAGGAAGAGCACCAGATCTCTAAAGGCAATGTGGGGCTCAGGGAGAGACGACAGGTTTTGCCTTCTTTCCAGGTTTGCCAGGAGCAATGGCTCCAAGCCATAAGGGGGGATGAATGAATGAATTCATGAATGAATTAAACGAATATTTATTCACCACCTCTCAACCCCAGGGTCTGCGCCACATGCTTTCACTCATATTAACTTATTTAATTTTCATAATAAGCCCGTAAAATAAGGGTTATTCTTCTCAAACTCTCCCTTGGCAAACACATACAGAGTGCTTACTATGCCAGGCACTTTGCTTAGCCCTGGAGAGGCAGAGATGAGCAAGACACGATTTAAAGCCCAAGGTTTGAATCACAATTCTGTGTTTTACTGGCTTCATGTCATTGGCTCAGTTACCACTCAGTTTTCTCATCTACCAAACGAACATCATAATAGCACCTGCCAGGGAGCTTGGCTGCCGGAATGGCATGTGAACCCTCAGTTGCAGCTGATTGGATAAGGGGGCGGGCGCTCTACCCGTAGGCAGCCAGCCCATTGGCCACCGGCTTATGACGTAGCCCACGGAAAAGGGGGTGGAGCCTAACAAATTCTCTCCTCGTTCCAAGCAGAACAAAAAGCAGTAATTTATTCACACGCACCCACAAAGGTTGGAAAGATAAGGACGGGCATGGTAGCTCTCGCCTGCAATCCCAATACCGTGGGAAGCCGAGGTGGGAGAACGGCTTGAGGCCAGGAGTTTTAGACCTGCCTGGGTCTAAACTTTGTAAGACCCTGTCTCTATAAAAATAAAAATAATTAGCCAGATGTGGTGGCGCACACCTGTGGTCCTAGTTACTTGGGAGGATAAGGTGGGGGCATGGCTTGAGCTCCGGAGGCAGGGGCTACAGTGAGCGGTGATCGCACCACCCATTCCAGCCTGGATGACACAGGAAGACTGTCTCGGGGGACAAAAGGTTGGAAAGACATATGGATGTTTCCATTTCCTACCTTTTGAAAACCACATGATTTGACTACCCAAGCCGCACCTCCTCCGATGTATCTGGTGCTGTTCAGTGTTCAATGCTCAATGCAGGTTCGTATCCGATATCCCCACCACAAAGCTGCAAGCGGAACCGGCGGAGATGACTCACCTCACTTTCCAGATGAGAAAACTGAGATGCACAGAGCAGTGACTTTGAGCATCCCAAAGCATCCCACGGTGAAGCTGGTGTGCAAATTCCAGTCTGGTTCAGCTCTGAATCTGCACTGTGTCCATTACTCAGGCTTCTAGTTTTTGATTGTTTGTTTGTTTGTTTGTTTTTTGAGACTGGGTCTCACTCTGCCTCCCAGGCTGGAGTGCAGTGGTTCGATCTCAGCTTACTACAATCTTCACCTCCTGGGTTCAAGGATTCTCCTGCCTCAGCTTCCCGAGTAGGTGGGACTACAGGCATGCACCATGACGCCTGGCTAATTTTTTCTGTATTTTTAGTAGAGATGGGGTTTCACCATGTTAGTCAGGCTGGTCTCAAACTCCCGACCTCAGGTGATCCACCCTCCTCAGCCTCCCAAAGTGCTGGAATTACAGGTGTGAGCCACCGTACCTGGCCAGGCTTTTAGTTTCGACTGGCTCACCGGGAGTTCAAGAGGAAAGCTTGTTCACTTTGTAGTTTAATAGAAATAAAAAATCATATATACTATGGAAAACGTTTGAGATGAAATGTGGTACATTTTTTTTCTAGCTTTTATTTGGTACATGGTTGAGATCCAGGCCCTGTGTACAAAACAGCCAGGGCTGCCTGTCAATTCCCTGTGCCAGTAGAGAGAGAGGAGATGGATGAGTAATTCAGAAAAATGAGCAACCCCTGAGCACTGCCAGCTCTCCTCTGGGACACCTGAGGGTCTTTTTCAGCCTGTTAACTAATTTAGAAATCCTAAAAATCATTTTTGTGCAGATATTCCTCAAAGTGGGTGTTGAGGAGTTAGGACATCTATCTATTCTACTATGCTTGGCCTCTGAGCTCTACAAATTGGCACCTCGTTACAACTAATCTGTTGGAAACAAACGCTCGGTGCCACAAAGAAAAATCAGCCCTGAGACAAAGGATCTCTCAGCAAGCAATTTTTGCTTCCTGGACTGCAGGAAGGGTACTCTCGCTAGCCAGCTTGCCATGGGAGTACAACAAACAAAGGAAAAGCAGACATATTTATCCCTTATGCATTTGGGATTGTCCTTACTGCTGTGTTGGCTGGAGCCAGATATCACGATTTAAACTAAAACCCAATTGGCTAACAACTCAAAACTTTTCTAAACAGGTGAAAGCAATGGAGAGCTGGGACATACCTGTGAGCACGAACAGCACAGATATCTTGGTTAAAGTACAAGGAAGTAGAATGTACTACGTGCCTATAAGCATGTCTAACAGCTACATAGGATAGGGCTTCACAAGAGTTATTAGCACACTTATGATTTATTCTTTAACAAGAAAGAAAACTTTAAAGATGAATTTTTCTACTGCCCACATAATCTTACCTTCAATCATCCAAGTGGAGCTAAAACTCCAGCCAGGATCACTCATTCATTGAGTCAACATTTATTGGGCCCCGACTATGGTTCAGGGACTGTCCAAAATGCTGGGGATAAAATAAGGTATCCCAGTGATATCATAATAATGTCTCTATGTTCATGGAGCTCATAATTGAGAGTGAGATATAGACATTAATCAAATAATCATGCATATAAATATAAAATGCAAATTGCAGTCCGTGAAATGAAGGTAAACTCCAGAGTGGGATGATTGATTACTATGATAAACTTGGCATACTTTGGGGGCGAGTGGGTCTGGGAAGGATCCTCTGAGGAAACCATGGCTCCTTCTGAGGCCTGACATCCATAGTCTCATATCCCCACCCCACTCCCGCTGCTGAGCCTTCCGTGGAGCTGGTGTTTCTATCAGCCACATCTGACCACACACTCCCCTGCTTGGAAGCTGCTAAGAGTTATAACATCTTATAACATAGCCCTTAAAGCTAGGGACTTCCAGACAGGATGTGTAGCCTGTGCAAAACCTAGCGGGGTGAGAGCCAGAGGGTGATCCCTGGGGGAAGTCCCAGGAGGTTGAGGCATCATCTCCAGAGAGGGGACATCCCTGCCCCCATGTCCACTCCATCACTAAGTCCAAAGAGGCTATGTCTTGAACATGCCTCTCATCCACCCACTGTAACTCACCTCCATGTTTATGGTCTTGGTCCAGGCCTCCTTATACTGGGGCTGGGTCACAAAAACAGCCTGCTTTCCTCTCTCCCTGCCCCTGGCTTTGATTTTCTCCCTGCAGCGGCTAGAGCACTCTGGACCACATCGATGCCCTGCAGCCGCATCGCTCCCCCACATTTAAAGTCCTTTGGTGGCTCCCATCACCGCCTACTACTCACTGGCCTGAATTCACAACCCTGTACCCCCTGACTTTAGGCAACACCTGGGCCCTGCCAGCTTTCCTCTGGGACACCTGAGGGTCTTTTTCAGCCTGTTAACGATTTTAGAAATCCTAAAAATCATTTTTGTGTGAATATTTCTCACAAAGATTTTTAGGATTTCTAAAATCCTAAAAAAACTGAAGAAAGTGCCGTGCTGAGTACTTTCATCCACAAATGTGTCAAGTAGTGGTTCTGGTGCCCATTCAAGAGGGGGGGCAGAGTGACTGGCCTGGTTGTGCAGCTGGGGAGGAGAAGTGGGGTTCACATCCATCTGCAGAGCAGCTCCCCCTCTACCACATTGCTGCTCCTGTGTGAGAGCGCACGTGCACCTTCCCCAATGCAACCTCACTTTACCCGCCCACCACAGCAACCCTCGTGATTAGCCCCTTTTTACAGATGGGAAAACTGAGGCTAAGAGAGACAAATGACTTGCCCAAGGCTCCACTGCCAGGAAGTTGAAGAACTGGATCCAAACCCAGGTCTGTCTCCAAAGTTGGTGCTACACCATACACTCAGCATGCTCCTCCCCTTTTCTGGGTCTCAGTTTCCCCATCTGTACTTTTCCTCCTCTACCATATTGCTGCTCCTGTGTGAGATGCCATCCATTCCTGGGGCATAGACTGGTCCAGCTGTGTCCCTAACCTGGACATCGCTGGGAGAAGGAGAATGTGCCCTCTCCTTCTCCCAGGGATGTCCAGGCTAGGGAGGGGGGTAATTCTGAGAGAGAGGGAAGAAGGAAACCATTTTTCTGTGGGTTGGGGAGGAGGGTGACCCGATCTTCAATAAGCAGAGTTTCTGAGCTGGAAGGCATTTGAGAGATGGTACAGGTGCCAGTGTAATGGAGAAGGTGAGGAAACCAGATCTAGACCCTGGCAGAAAATACCTACAGTTGCATTGATTAGAACCTCCTGGGAAGATCCAATCACTTCCTTCCATAGATAAGGTGTGTGGGGGTAGGATCGGGTATTGGCTGATTGGGCCGGGCCAACTGAGAGGTGAAACCAGCCAACTTCTCAATAAAGAAGGTGGAAAGGAAGCTGACCAGGAAGCAGGTGGTCTGGTTCTCCTGCTCCCTCAGCCCAATCTGCCCTTAATGTGCAAAGAGGAAAGAACCTCTCTATGGGAGACCTGGTGCATGCGATACACCATCCATGCTCTTTCCCCAGTGCAATCTCACTTTACCTCCACAGCAACCCTCATGATTAGCCCCATTTTACAGATGAGAAAACTGAGGTTGAGAGAGACAAATGACTTGCCCAAGCTTCCACTGCCAGGAAGTTGAAGAACTGGATCCAAACCCAGATCTGTCTCCAAAGTTGGTGCTATGCCAAACACTCAGCATGCTTCTCCCCTTTTCTGGGCCTCAGTTTCCCCACTTTTACAATAACAAGGTTTTTGATGAAATGACCTCTAAGGCTTCATTCTAGGCTGGAGCACGCTCACAGAGCCAACCGCAGCAGCTCTTTAGTTCTAGGAGCACGAGCACAGCACCTGCCCTGTGACAATTAAGAAGAGCTGGTCCCTGACCTCCAAGAGCATGCAGTCTGTAGGGGACAGACAGTTACGGGGTGGTCCCCGTACTACGCGGTGAGTACATGCCGAGTCCTCCCAGGGGCCTAGCCCAGGACTCTCGGGAAGAAGACAATGAGGAATGCATGCCCACCACAGCTCCTGAGCCCCAGGATCTCCCCTCCTCCTCTGCTCCCTCGATTCTGTCTCACAGGCTGTTGAAATATGAACGAGCTGGCAGTGGTACTGCCGCCAGCAGGCACCCGCATCGTAGGGAGGGTGATGGATAGCCTTGATTACACTGGCCCAGTGGGGGAGGGTGGAGGTGGAGGCAGGGAGGGAGGGCAGCGGTGGACGCATCTCAGAGCCCCGCCCCACCTCCTCCCAGCCTCCTCCGGCTGCCCTTGTCTGGCCTCCCCCACCCTCCCAGGCACTGCCAGGGGCTCCATCCCAAAGGCAATGTTGCCTGTGGCACTCCTCGGTGCCTTGCAGCAGCCCATGGTGGAGGAAGGACAGGAGTCTGTCTGCCAGTTGCAGACAGGAGGCCCCTGCAGAGCTGGAGGCTGTGTTGGGACCAGAACACTTCCCTTCCCCAGCGCCGTCATGCTTGCTCCCTGCCCGTCAAAGCCCATCCAGCTCTCAAGGGTACTGGCAATGACTCGGGGTGCAACCTCACTTGGGGGATCTGAGTTCTACCTCTGGAGTCAGAGTGTCTTGAGTTTGAATCCCAGCTCTGCCACTCAGGTGCCCTTGGGAAAATTAGTTAACCTCTCCCTGAGGCTCCGTTTCCTTGTCTGTTAAATGGAATTGATGATCCTAACCTCCTGTGAGGTGGGAGAAGCCCGCCTCCCAGATCCCTCCTGAGGCCGAGTCAGGTCTCTGAAGGATTCAGCTCACCCCCGCCCTCCTCTCTTTCCTCTCTCCTTCTTCCTGGACTGCCTTTCCCCCTCTGCACCTGGTGAGCCCTGCGCTCCTGTTCAAATATCACCTCCGTGAGAAACCTTCCCTGCCCACCACGTTTCTCTATGGGGCTGGCCACATCCAATTTGGAAACACCACGAGGTCTCAGCCATCTCTGCACCACAGCCCACGCCCCACTGTGCTGCGGCCACTTGCTTATCTGCTTCTCCTTCACAGTGGGCCCTTGGAGAGCAGGAATCTGACTCGGTTCTCCTCCTGGAGCTGCAGTGCTGGGCAGGGTGGCTGAGCAGAGCTGGGCTCACTTGGGATGAAGAAGAGGCTTCCATGGAGGAAGCCAGGCTTTCTCCCTCCCACAGGCATGGGACTTTCTACAGGAGACTGGACATTGCAAATTACATTTGGCAACCCCAAGGACAGAGCAGCCGGGAGGAACTCTCAGGACACGTGACACGATGTGAAGAAGAGATGATTAGACCGGCAGAGGCTCTAGGAGCCCCCCAAATTCCATCCCTCAAGCAGCTGCCTGTGTCCCCCCAGGCATCACTCTTGTTGCAGGATGGCTAAAACTTAACACCGGTGCCTGGCAGCGTCAGCCCCATCTTCCCCAAATCTCCTCGCCCCCTGCCTGCCCTCACCCAGTGTCCCTTACTCCCCACCATGCACATATTCCTTATTTTATTTTTGAGCCAGTCTCGCTCTGTCGCCCACGCTGGAGTCCAGTGGTGGGATCTCTGTTCACAGCAACCTCCGTATGAGAAGTAAAAGTTCCTCTTCAAAGTTTCTTTTCTTGTTAAAGAATAAATCACAAATGTGCTAATAACTCTTTGTTAAACGCTATCCCGTGTAGTTGATAGACAGGCCATGCTTACAGGCACGTAGTATATTCTATGTCCTTGTAATTTAACCAAATATCTGTGCTGGATGTGCTCACAGGCATGTCCCAGCTCTCCATGGCTTTTACCTGTTCAGAAAAG
>NW_022437137.1:567965-633206 GCF_009761245.1 Sapajus apella
GTCTCAGTGCTGATTTTTCTTTACGGCACTGAGCATCTGTTTCCAACACTCCACCTCCCAGGTTCAAGCAATTTTCATGCTTCAGCTTCCCGAGTAGCTGGGATTTACAGGTGCCCACGACTACATCTGGCTAATTTGTTGTATTTTTAGTAGAGATGGGGTTTCACCATGTTGGCCAGGCTGGTCTCGAACCCCTGACCTCAAATGATCTGCACACTTTGGCCTCCCAAAATGCTGAGATTACAGGTGTAAGCCACAGCACCTGGCCCCTCATTTATTTTTGCTGGACTGCTATGAATGACCTCTCTGTGCTGAACTTTCCTGCCTCAGTGCCTTTGCACAGGCCCTTTTTCCTGGGATGCCCTTGTCTGAACTTTTTGCCTGGGTTATGTCTACTCATCTCGAGTCTCCATTGAAATATCACTTCCTCTGAGATGTCCTCCCTAGCCTCTTGGACTGTGTTGACCCTCCTCTCTGCTCCTCCAGCACCCCAAGATTTTTTCCATAGCACGTATCAGAGTTTGCAAATGCACAGTGTATTTATCTCATTGTTGGCATCTTGTCGGAGCTGCAGCCAGGCTCATGGGCTCTGCAGTCAGGTGGCCTGGATTACAGAGGCTTTGTCTGGCGGGAGCTGTATGGCCTCGTCCCTGTTATATCCTCTCTCCATGCTGCGGTTTCCTCATCTGTAAAATGGGTTGATAGATGTACACACTCAAGGCACTGGTGTGAGAGTTAGATGGGCTTATACCGTAAAGCACCTAGAAAAGTGCACAGTCCTTAGTGGGAGCTTTATATATGTCCATCTGGATTATTGCTGTCTGTCTCCTCCACTGGCATGGAAGCTCCACTGGGGCAGGCACTGGGACAGTTGTTTTCACCAATTTATCCCTGACCCCCATCTTGCCACATGGCAGGAACCCAAGAGTTACTGAATGAATAAATGAATGAGTGAATGAACGAATCTATGAGAGTTGTAGAAAAGTATTTCCTATAGTTTTCAGTTTTAGAATGTTTTATAATTTTAAGGGACTTCGTGGAACCCCATAGAATACTGGTTGCACTTCAAATCTTCATTAATGAAGAAGGATAATATCACTGGGTTCCTGCGAATTTGGGGATGAGTTTAATTACATTTTTACTATTCGTCTCAATAGTCTTGATAGATGCTTGAAATAGAGTCTCCTCGAGGAGACTTGAGGATGACAGCCATATTCCTGCCAAGTGCAGAGGCTTGAGAGCAGGAGTCTCGGTGCGCACACATTGGGTTCGAGGGGCCTGCGGGACATCTGGGGACGGGCATCAAGGAGGCAGCTGGGAGCCAGGAGGGCTGGCACTGGGAATGCGGGAGCATCAGCTCAGACATGGATTTAAAGGCATGAAATTACCAAGGAAGAGAGTGTGGAGGTAAGGGGGGGAGAGGGCAGCGGGGAAGAGGACTGCGTTGGTGCACTGAAACGTCAGCACTCAGAGCAGCCGGAGCTGGTGGCTCTGGAGTGACTGAGGAGTGACCCGCACGACAGGAGGAAAACCGGGGGACTGGAGTGCCACCAAGTCAGAGAGGAAAGGGTTCGGCGTCTGAGGATGGAAGGAGGAATTATCCGTGGGGTGTCACCTCAACAGCTCTGCTAGAAGTCAGCAACAGGGAGGTGGCCAGTGACTTCACCACACATGAGCCAGACAGGCAGGGTTGAGAGGGAAGGGGAGGTCAGGAAATGGGTCATCGGGCTGCTGAGCCGTTCCGCTGAAAATCTGGGCAGTCTCTGGAGGAGCATGAGATGTCCCTCTCTTCTGCCTCTCTGTCCATCTCTGCCTCTCTGTCTCTGTGTGTCTCTCCAGTTGGGGAGGTCAGATGTCCTGTGTACGCTCATGGGAATGATCCCATGAAGGAGGAGAGGTGGATGATGCAGGGCCCAGAGGCTGATGCTTTTGGCAGGCAGATGGGAGGAGCTGCCGTCTTCTGCAGGTCCGGGCTGCTTTGGCGGTGGCGGGCGGACACAGCTGCCCTTGAAATGTGTGGATCAAATGCCCATCGACGATAGACTGGATAGGGAAAATGTGGCACATATACCCCATGGAATATTATGCAGCCATCAAAAACGATGAGTTTGTGTCCTTTGTAGGGACATGGGTGAACCTGGAAACCATCATTCTCAGCAAACTGACAGAAGAGCAGAAGATCAAACACCGCATGTTCTCACTCATAGGCGGGTGTTGAACAATGAGAACACATGGACACAGGGAGGGGAGCACTACACACTGGGGTCAGTTGGGGGGAAATAGGGGAGGGACGGTGGGGGGTGGGAAGCTGGGGAGAGATAGCAAGGGGAGAAATGCCAGATGTAGGCGATGGGGAGGAAGGTAGCAAATCACACTGCCACATGTGTACCTGTGCAACAATCTTGCATGTTCTTCACATGTACCCCAAAACCTAAAATGCAATAAAATAAATGGGAAAAAGAAGAAAAAAAAAGAGAATCGATGCCTGTGAAGGACCTAGTACTGTGCTGGCATGTAGAAAGTTCCCAGTTCTCCTCCATCTGCTGCCTGGAAGCCCTGGGAGCAACTTCTCACTAGGAACCTCCAGTTGCTTCATGCCTCCATGCCTGTGGCTTGCTGGCCCCTCCTGCCATGTCCCAGCCCTCCGTGTTTACCCTGGAACTCTCTCCTCCCTCCCATCCACTTTGTTCCCATAGAGCAGCAAGCCCACGTCAGTCACTGCCGGGCCCAGCCCCCTGGGGCAGCACCGGTTGGAGTCTGTCGGAACCTTCAAGATGCTGACATCCCCGCCACGACGTTGTTATGAAACTTGGCTGACTGCCAGCAGCCAGTTCCAGGATGGATGGCCCGGCCTGCAGGCAGAGGGACAGGGCCAAGGGAACAAAGAAATCCAAACAAGCAGATACATTTTTAATTAAAGCAAGTCTAAAGGCAGATCAGAAGGACCTTACAGGCACTCCAAAAATCAGGGCAGCATCGAGGGCTGTCAGAATCACAGAGAATCCAAGTATCTTCGAAGTCCAGAGTCAACTCTGAGTCATAGGTCCTTAGAGAAATACGTTCTGACAGTGCTACAAGTCACAATCCTTCAAATCACAGAGCCCTGGATCTCTAAGGGATGTGATGAGGCGGTGTGGTCTAATGGTTAGGAAAGGTGAGTGGGGCTGGGCGCTGTGGCTCACGCCTGTAATCCTAGCACTTCGGGAGGCCAAGGTGGGCAGATCACTTGAGGTCAGGAGTTCGAGACCAGCATGGCCAACATAGTGAAACCCCATCTCTACTAAAAATACAGCCATTTTGTGGCCATGAGGTACGAGGCATGAGGCTAAGTGCCAACATGCTGAGGGTGCCAGCATGTAAGAATTGAAGGCACGAGGGAGACCAGTAACACTCTTAGGCTGCAGAACCAACATGACAACACCCTGGATCCAGACGTCTTCCTAAGTAAACAATAGATATCCTTAGAGGTTAAGTTACTGATGGTTGAGTTTTCTATTATGACAGCTAAGCACGTCCTTTCTTTGCCTTCCCAGTTCCTACTCAACCTTCCAAAGCCAGGGAAGCCATTATCCCCTTCAGACAGTCATTCAATAAATATTTGCTGACCGACAACATGTATTTATAGAGGACCCATATGGCCCCTGCTCGGTTTTAGGTGACAATCTAGTCGGAGAGAGACAAAAACAATAAATAAATTGATTACAAATTGCAATGAGCTTTATACGTTAAACAGTGGAGTGCTGGCCAGGCACAATGGCTTACCCTTGTAATCCCACCACTTTGGGAGGTCCAGGTGGGCAGATCACCAGAGGTCAGGAGTTCGAGACTAGCCTGGCCAACATGATGAAACCCTGTCTCTACTAAAATTACAAAATTAGCAGCGCACGGTGGCGCACACCTGTAATCCCAGCTACTCAGGAGGCTGAGGCAGGATAATTGCTTGAACCTGGGAGGCAGAGGGTGCAGTGAGCCGTGATCGCTCCATTGCGCTCCAGCCTGGGTGACAGAGCGAGGCTCTGTCTCAAGTAAATAAATAAATAAATAGAAACGTAAAAGAATAAACAGTGGAGTGCTGAAATAGAGAATGACCCTTTGGGTAGAGCAGTCAAGGAAGCCCTCTCTGAGGAGGTGACATTTAAACAGGGACCTAAATGAGTGCAAAGAGCAGGGAGGGACGATTTCCAGGCAGTAGAACTGAGTTGGGCCAAGCCCCAAGGGTGGACATGGCTTGGCTTGTCCCAGAAACTGGAAGAAGCCCGTGTGGCGGGACAGTGAACAGCAGGGAGGAGACGATGACATTAGAGGAGGTAGAGAGGAGGCAGAGCCAGATGGCACAGCAGGACAGAGTATGGACTCTATTTTAGGGCAACGCTACCAGGAAGTGGCACGGTCTGATTTCTGTTTTAAGAAGATCCCTCCACCTCCCACGTGGGAAACAGGCTTCCTAAACCTTCCCCGGCCCCTCGGGGCTCCCACGGCCCTCACCTCTGTTTTAAGCCTCTCCATTTTTGCTCTCACCCCCGCCAGGCCTCAGTCCCCTCTCAGGATGAGATTGGGTCTAATGCGTCTCCAGCTCAGCACCCTCCCTGCGGCGGGTGGCCCCTCTTCTCCCCTGGGGCAGTCGACATCCGGTAAGACCTCCCGGGCACCGTACTGGGTACCTCGGGTAACCAACTGACGATTCCATATGTGGAAAGTGGCCTCGTGCACCTCTGCGGCCTCACACAGCAGGTAGGGGTGGGCCAGGGCCACTAGGAACCAGCCACAGGTCTGGGGTTGCTCAAAGTTTCATAGCTGTGCCTGTGTCCAAAAACAGAAGAGCCAGGCAGTTCCATCCGCCCATTAAAGTCACCAAGTTGGACTTCTTCCTACCCCAGCTGCTCCCTGGCTCCTCCACCTCCTCCTTTGATGCAGTCAGGCTGTCCGGGGACAGAAGAGGGGAGGACAACAAAAGAGCACGTTCCCTATCTTGGAAAGCAACGTTGAAACACCGTCGGATCACCACCAGCCCTGGGGCTTTGCAGGGAGCAGAGACTCCACCACCTCCCAGAAGCTCTGTGTCCTGGATGGCAGCTGACAGCCTCTGCCATCAGAGCATGGCATGTCTGATGGCTCCAGGACGTTCCAGGTGAATCAGCTCTTGGGGTCCCAAGAGAAAGAGAGATTTGGCTCAAAGTGTTTTAGTCTCTTGTCTGTGCAGCCTAGTCACATCCTTCCTCCTGTGACATTTATTGCTCTGGACTGTGTGTTTCAGACATGAAGCCATAGCATCCTGGAACACCGAGAGCCCTCTTGGGGATCGACTCAGGCCTGGCCAACACCCAAGGGATCCGAGTCATAACCCAGCCAGTCACGGTGGCTGAGCAGAGCCACAGGTCTCAGTCGGGAGGGAGGCGGGCCAACAGGGGCCACAGAGCGGCATCAGCGCCTCTGAGAATCTGAATCACGTCCCCCACACCCCCACTTAGCCACCTTCAGAGCAGCTCAGCAAGGCCCGCCCTCCAGAGCCCCCCAAGTTGTATAAAAGACCAATCCAAAGACTCCTGCAGCATCAGGGCTGCAAGGACCACTCCCAGCCATCTAATACAGGTCCCTCCTCTAACAGGGGAGATGGAAGCTCAGAGAGGGGGTGAGATTTGCCCAGAGTCACCCAGCTGGAGGCCTGGGCTTCTCCTCAGCCTCACTCTGAGGGTCGCAGCATTGATGACAGCTTGCCTGGCCACCAACCTGCTGCTGACCCCGTATCACTGCTCCTGTCACCCCTTCCACACAGCTTCTCCGGACCTCGCTGCGACTCCCAAGGCAGAGGCCGGCCAGCTCTCCTGTGACGGTGTCCAGAGTCGGAAACCTTCCCAGAGCCTGTCCCGAGACTCTTGGTGATTTATTTGCCCCCTCCTTCCTGTTTATTCAGCCCCTTGGCAAAAAGCCCAGAGGGAGAATTTATGAGAGGAGAATGGGGCAAGTTGGGGGAGAAAGAGAGGTCACGTGGGGGTTGGGGGGCAGTTGGGGAAAAGATGAGTGTGGGCTGATAAAAAGAGGAAGACGGTGGCTGCATGCAGTGGCTCACACCTGTAATCCCAGCACTTTGGGAGGACAAGGTGGGTGGATCACTTGAGGTGAGGAGTTCGAGACCAGCCTGACCAACATGGTGAAACCCAGTTTCTAATAAAAATACAAAAGGTAGGCAGGCGTAGTAATCCCAGCTACTCAGGAGGCTGAGGCCGGAGAACTGCTTGAATCCAGGAGGCAGAGGTTGCAGTGACCTGAGATTGTGCCACTGCACTCCAGCCTGGGTGACAGAGACCTGGTCTCAAAAAAAAAAAAAAAAAAAAAAAAAAAAAAAAGGAAGAGGGAGAGGCTCAGGAAAGAACAATACAGGGTGTGTTTGTGTGAGAAGAAGAAAAGACAAAACAGTGTGTGAAGCCAGGCTTTGGATGACAAGGATCCACCTGTCAAGGGAAGACCCTCCTGGAGTATCCCTCAGCTGGGCTGCCAAGGGGTGGCCGGTGTTGGAGAGCAGGTCCTGGGTGCCCGGCCCACTCCCAGGCAGACAGTCTTCTGGGGTTGCTGAGCCAAGGAAGCTCCTGCCTTCCTCGAGGTCCCAGTGTAGTCCTTCCTCGGGCTGGTGTCCTCTGCCCTCCTCCAGCCGTTCAGCAAAGCTTTGGGAGGGACACAGGGTGCCTGATCGTGACTGTCTGCAGCAGGGACTCTAAAACGCTGGTTGGACGCCAGGCAGCAAACAGCCAGGTCCTTGGGTTCTGACTGATTTGATGCATGACCTTGAGTAAGATGCTCCCCTCCCTGGGCCTCAGTTTCCTCCTCTGTCCCGTGACGGGATGGACTGGAGGTGGCTAAGATGCCCCCCACCCCTGACCGTCCAGGGGTTTGTGACTCTAAAGGTCATCGGCTAAATAGCATCACAGTGCAGTAGCCCTGACCTCCTTCTGCCCCGTCCCACTTTCATGCTTGGGGAACAGCAAGAGCACCCCCACATTTCATGTTCCCGTGGTCTCGCCTGCTTCTGGGGACCCGATGTCCAGGGCAGCACAGCTGAGGCTGCTGTGTTCATGCGGCTTCCTGTGGGTGGATGGAGGTCGGCAGCTTCTTCAAGGTCCATCCACCCACAGGAAGCCGCATGAACACAGCAGCCTCAGCTGAAGGTTTCAAGGAGTCGAAAATGGGGGGACAGGCATCTCGGTGCTCAAATGCCTTCCGATGTACGGGAGAAATGACATAATACCTGGGATAGAAATGAAGCGGGGAAGAGACGAACCTGACCCCCCTGAGTCGATCATCATCGGAGCTCATGACGGGCACACGGAGGCTTGCCATCCTGCTCTCACTGCCTTCGGCTACGTTTGGTAGTTTCCATAATAAAACCCCAAATAACAACAAAAATTAAACATGCTTCTGTCTGAGTCACCTAGGGAATGCACAGGAGGGAGCCAAGGAAGGAACTCTTGCTCCAAAGAAATGATCATGTGATACTGTGGGTGCATTTTCAAATCCGAGGGGGCTCAGAAGAGCCCGATTCCTGGCAGCGATCCAGGGGAGAACTAAATACCTGGCTGCTTTCCGCCCTGTTGACAAAATCATGCCCCATTGTCGAGTTAGGTTCCTTAGACCCATTCTCTAGAGTCTAAACTTACCTGCTCTACACTAAGGAGTGCATCTTGACCCGTGTTCTTCGTCCTTGTGTTGTATACATGGCTCTCCTCTTCTTTTTTTTTTTTTTTTTTTTTTTTTTTTTGCCAATCTTGTCACGCAGGCTGGAGTGCAATGGTGTGATCTTGGCTCACTGCAACCTCTGCCTCCCAGGTTCAAGCAATTCTCCTGCCTCAATCTCTCAGGTAGCTGGGATTACAGACATGCACCACTACACCCAGGGAATTTTTGTATTTTTATATTTTTCAGTAGCGACAGGGTTTCACCATGTTGGCCAGGCTGGTCTCGAACTCCCAACCTCAGGTGACCTGCCCCCACCTTGGCCTCCCAACATGCTGGGATTACAGGCATAAACCACTGCGCTCGGCCTCTTATTTTCAATTAAGTGTGTCCAGAGAACTACTAACATGGTTTCTGAAAGGGCAAAAAAAAAAAAAGGTAATTTTGGCTGGACGTGGTGGCTCATGCCTGTAATCCCAGCACTTTGGGAGGCTGAGGCGGTGGAATCACCTGAGGTCAGGAATTCAAGACCAGCCTGGTCAACATGGAGAAACCCCGTCTCTACTAAAAACACACAATTAGCTGGGCCTGGTGGCACATGCCTGTAATCCCAGCTACTCGGGAGGCTGAGGGAGGAGAATCGCTTGAACCCAGGAGGCGGAGGTTGCGGTGAGCAGAGATTATACCATTGCACTCCAGGCTGGGCAACAAGAGTGAAACTCAATCTCAAAAAAAAAAAAAAAGGTAATTTTAGTCTAATAAATATTTTTATGAAGTTAAAAAAAAAAAAAAAGCCCTGCAGTCCCCCCAGCCTCCCTTCTGCTCCTGCTTCCTTTTCCCCCTTCTCCCTCCAGCCCCTCCCCACCTGGCACTACCGCTGGACTCTCCCCTTGCCTTTTGCACAGCGGTTTCTCCCCCTTCCCTCAGCCTTTGCAGTCCTTTCACACACCCAGCCTGTGACCCACACACTAAACAAGGACCCACAAAGAGTCTTCCCTCCCCAAGAAGAGCCGTGGGGCTGCAAGACTGACACAGGCCCAGTGAGACCCAAGTGCGGATGGAAACAAAGGAGGCATGTCAAGGTGAGGTCCAGACCATCTTAGCACCTACAGCGAAACGCCCTGCCTGTGGGGCTAATTGCACTGGGAGCAAGATCACCCCCAAGGGGACGGGTGGCTCTGCTGAGCCCATGCCTTGTTCTGCATCCCAACCCCACACCAGAACTAGATGGGACCTAAGGACTCCCTAGGTCAGGTGCTTCGTCTTGCAGAGGAGGGATTCCTACCTAGACAGGAAGACACCTGTTCAAGTTCACAGGGCGGGGTTTGAGGGGATTAGACTCTGATCCGACCAGCCTCGCCACTGCATAGAACCTCTCGGTAAGTCCCACTGCCCATGGGACAAGGTCAGATGTCCTGACACGCAGGCTGGCAGGACCTGCTCCTGCCACCCCACCCACCCACCTCCGACAGGCCTTGCCAGCCTTTCCCCTCCATCTTAACCCAATCACTGTAACTCCCCCTTTGTGACTCGGCCCATGTCCTCTCCAGGAAGCATTTCCTGACACTTGTCCAGTAGCCCAAGTGCCAGAGCTGGGATTAAAAGTGAGACGGCCGAACACGGAGGCTCACGCCTGTAATCCCAGCACTTTAGGAGACTGAGGCCACAGATCACTCGAGATCAGGAGTTCGAGACCAGACTGACCAATATGGTGAAACCCCATCTCTACTAAAAATACAAAAATTAGCCAGGCGTGGTGGCATGCACCTGTAATCCCAGCTATTCGGGAGGCCGAGACAGGAGACTTGTTTGAAACTGGGAGGCCGAGGTTGCAGTGAGCTGAGATCATGCCACTGCACTCCAGCCTGGGCAACAGAGCAAGACTCTGTCTCATAAAATTAATAATAATAAATAAATAAAGTGAGACTGTTGTGGGAAGTAGAAAAGTTCCTTTTTAAAGTTTCCTTTCTTGTTGGCCGGGCGCGGTGGCTCAAGCCTGTAATCCCAGCACTTTGGGAGGCCGAGGCGGGTGGATCACGAGGTCAAGAGATCGAGACCATCCTGGTCAACATGGTGAAACCCCGTCTCTACTAAAAATACAAAAAATTAGCTGGGCATGGTGGTGCGTGCCTGTAATCCCAGCTACTCAGGAGGCTGAGGCAGGAGAATTGCCTGAACCCAGGAGGCGGAGGTTGCGGTGAGCCGAGATCGCGCCATTGCACTCCAGCCTGGGTAACAAGAGCGAAACTCCGTTTCAAAAAAAAAAAAAAAAAAAAAAAAAAAGTTTCCTTTCTTGTTAAAGAATAAGTGTGCTAATAACTTTGTTGAGCCCTACCCTATGTAGCTGTTAAACATGCCATGCTTACAGGCACGTAGAACACTCTACATCCTTGTACTTTAACCAAGATATCTGTGCTGGATGTGCTCACAGGCATGTCCCAGCTCTCCGTGGCCTTTACCTGTTTAGAAAAGTTTTAAGTTGCTAGCCAATCGGGTTTTAGTTTAGATTGTGAGGTCTGGCTCCAACCAACGGAGATCAGACGCAGCAGTAAGGACGACCCCAGATGCGTAGGGGATAAATTTGTGTGTTTTCCTTTGTTCATTGTACTCTCGTGGCAAGATGGCTAGTGGGAGTACCCTTCCTGCAGCCCAAGAAGTAAAAATTGTGTTGCCAAAAGATCCTTTGTTTCAGTGCTAATTTTTCTTCGCAGCATGGAGCATCTGTTTCCAATATCTATTTCCAACAACTGTCCACCTCCAGAACCCACGACTTTATCCACTGAGCTCTGCCGCTCCAGCCAGGGAGGGAGAGCTGGCTGAAGACCTGGTTCCCCGATTCCCAAGCCCCTGCCCTCCCTCAATCCCCTGTGCCTCGGGCAGAGATGGGCTGCAGATGGGATGGCGGCCACAAAGCCAGAGAAGGTTCTCTAGGAGCAAGCAAGAGTGGTCTCCCCAGTGCTCTTTGCAGAGTCACTCATCACTCTAGTTCTTGAAAACCTCAGAGAGAAGGAAAATCCAGAATAGGACTTGGGCCAGGAAGATTCCTCCCCTCCCTTCTCACCCAATACCTTTGCTTTCATAGAGCCCAGCCTGGGACCAAGTGAGGGAAGATACTTGCCCAGAGCTCCAAAGCTCTGTCCCACTCTGGGACTCAGTCCCCACCCAGCCCTTCACTCACTTCCCTTGCCTCTAACCTGTAAGGCTGACAACCCCACTCCCCTCTCCCCACCAGCCTGTCCATGGTCCCCGTCAGCATTGCTGTTGGATACCAGCAGGGAGAGGGTTGGAGAACATCGTGAATCAGGTTGTAGACTCTGCAGCCAGCCCCGGGTCTGAGTGAGTTTAGGAAGCTGAGTGAGTTTAGGAAGTTACTTCACTGCCCTGTGCCCTCAGGGGGCACACCTGTTTAGCGGATACTAGTAGCAACCCCGCAGGGCTGCTGGGAGTCTGTAATGGGTAAATAGGTATCCAGGGCACACAGCTGCGCCTGGTACAGGGCAACCCCCATCCTCCCCTTCCCCTGCAGAAGTGTTAACCAGTGTTGTCCTGGTTGGATAGATGGATAGATAGTTGAGTGGGCAAATGGATGGATGGATGGATGGATGGATGGATGGATGGATGAATAGATGAATGGTTGCATGAATAGATGGGTGCATGAGCAGGTGAATGGATGGATGGATGGATGAGTGGATGAGTCGATGAATGGGTAGATGGATGGATGAGTGGATGGTGGGTGGATGGGTGGGTGGATGGATGGATAGTGGGTGGATGGGTGGGTGGATGGATGGATAGTGGGTGGATGGGTGGGCAAATAGATGGGTGGATGGATGGATGGTGGGTGGGTGGATGGGTAGGTAGATGGATGGATGGATGGTGGATGGATGGATGGTGGATGGATGGAGGGATGGATAGTGGGTAGATGGGTGGGTGGATGGATAAAGGGATGGATAGTGGGTGGATGGGTGGATGGATGGATGGAGGGATGGATAGTGGGTGGATGGGTGGGTGGATGGATAAAGGGATGGATAGTGGGTGGATGGGTGGGTGGATGGATGGATGGATGGATGGTGGGTGGGTTGGTGGATGGATGGATGGATGGTGCGTGGGTGGATGGATGGTGGGTGGGTGGATGGATGGGGTAAATGATGCCCTGAAAAGGCTAGGTCTGGGGCCTCAGGGAGACCACTTGCTTCTCTCCACCTGCTGCTCAGAACTGAGGACTTGTGACATCACCTCTACAGGTCCTCTATTGGAAGGCTTGGTCCTTATGATCCATGGGCCAGTCCCTGAGCCCCCCCAGGCAGGGCCAGAGTGGCAGACTAAAGAGCCGGATCTGACAAAGGATAAAGACAGAAGAAAGAAGAAGAAACTGGGGTTAGGGGTTGGTGGGTTAGAACAGAGCTGGGAAGGCAGAGAAAGTGTTTTGTGGGTGGAGAGAAGGGAGGGAGGGCAGGAGAGGGAGGCAGAACAGAAGCTGAAGGCAGAGGGAGGGGCTTGATCACAGGAAAGGCAAATAGGGCAATCACCCATTCCCTGCGTCCCTCTCAGGACTTTAATGAGCCTGGGTGTGGGTAAGAGCTCTGCTTGGCTGACTTCCAAAGCCCTTCCTCTCCATTAGCACGTCTCAGCCTCGCAGTATCTTTGTGAGTCGGCTTTATGATTATCCTCCCACCAGCACGGCCCCGAGCAAGGAAAACGTCAGCAGCAGCTGGCCTGGGCTCAGATTCCACGCCCCACTCCTGGCTGGGGGACCCTGGCAGCTGTGTGGCCCCTGAGTCTCATCTTCCTGGCCTGTGAAACAGGGGGTGACAAGTATGCCATCTGGCAGTGACATCACGAGAAGGCAACAAGAGTGCGTGAGAGGGTCTGGTACCCAGGTGGGGTTGCCCATCCTCTGTCCTCCCTTCTTCCTCGCTGAGCTCGGGTGCAGGCAGATGTGTGTGCCGGCACATCCGAATTGGCAGGAGGCTTCATCGTGGCCCAGTGCCTGGGCCTGCCCCCACAGACTCTGGTTCCACCCATGTGGAGTGGGGCCTGGATACCGGGACTTTTTTGAAAACTCCACAGGAGATTCTCATACGGATGGATGGATGGATGGTGGGTGGATGGATGGATGGGGTAAATGATGCCCTGAAAAGGCTGGGGCCAGGACCTCAGGGAAACCACTTGCCTTTTCTCCACCTGCTGCTCAGAACTGAGGACTTGTGACATCACCTCTACAAGCTCTCCGTTGGAGGCCTCGGTCCTAACTCTGAGCCAGAGCTGAGAGGCTCTGGTCTAAGCACGTACTTGTGGGTAAGACAGGAACTCCACAAGGAGCCCCAAGGAACTAGTCCCATGGACGGTCTCTGGGGAGAGGAGCCAGTGGTCAGGGCCTGAGTGGGCAGTGTGGGAAGGAGCATGTTTCTCTGGATACACTTGGGCCTTGTGAATTTTGTTCTATCTGCACGTATGATCATCCAAAGAGCAAATGTAAATGTTTATAATCATAAGCAAATGGGCTCATGCTTGTAATCCCAGAACTTTGGGAGGCCAAGGCAGGCAGATCACTTGAGGTCAGGAGTTCGAGACCAGCCTAACATGGCGAAACACGGGGCTCTCTACTAAAAATATAAAAATTAGCCAGGTGTGGTGGCACATGCCTGTAGTCCCAGCTACTCGGGAGGCTGAGGCAGGAGAATCACTTGATTCCAGGAGGTGGAGGCTGCAGTGAGCCGAGATGGCGCCACTGCACTCCAGCCTGGGTGACACAGCGAGACCCTGTCTCAAAAATCATAACAATAATAATAATAATAATAATAAGCAAATGGGATTAAATTCAGCTCAACCCACTCTCAAGATTGGCAGGAAGTCCTCGATAGGAGCATTTTCAGGCCAGGTGTGATTGGCTCATGCCTGTAATCCCAGCACTTTGGGAGGCTGAGACGGGTAAATCTCTGAGCTCAGGAGTTTGAGACCAGCCTGAGCAACATAGCGAAACCCTTTCTCTACTAAAAATACAAAAATTAGCCAGGTGTGGTGGTGCGTGCCTGTGGACCCAGCCACAGGGGAGGCTGAGGTGGGAGGATCACTTGAGCCGGGGAGGTCGAGGCTGCAGTGAGTTGTGATGGCACCACCTCCTCTCATCTGGGTGACAGAGTAAAACCCTGTCTCAAAAAAAGAAAAAAAAAAGAAAAAAGAAAAGAAAAGGAAAAGAAAGAGAGAGAGGGAAGCAGTTTTAGTTCCTTCCTCTTGGGTCCCTGGGTCTTACAAGAACCCCAAGTTTCCCTGGAAAATGGAGGTGACCCTGGCCTCAGCTCTTATGGGCTGAACTGTGTCCTGCAAAATGCCCTCTGTGGAAGACCTAAGTCCCAGTACCTAAGAATAGGACTGGATTTGGAGATAGCGTCTTTAAAGCAGTAATTAAGGTAAAATGAGGTTCTTAAGGTGGGCCCTAATCCCACATGCCTGGTGTCCTCCTAAGAGGAGATGAGGACACAGGGACAACCAAGTGAGGGCACAGGGAGAAGACAGCCATCTGCAAGACAAAGGCAGAGGCCTCAGAAGAAACCGACTTTGCCAACACCTTGATTTCAGACTCCTACACTCCAGAATCGTGAGACGAGACACTCTGCTGTCTAAGCCACCGCATCTGGTGAGGCTTTCAGACAACAGTGACTTCACGGCATCACCCCGTGTGCCAGCTTCTCCTTTTCAGCTCTTCGAAATCAAAGTCCTGGCAAATACCCTGCCTTCCCAGCAGCTGCAGAGCTAGACAGAATGCAAGGACGTCTCTCAGTCTTGTCTTTCGGTCCCCTTCCTCCCTCCTCCCTTCCTTCCTTCCTCCTCTTCTGCAGTCTCAGAACTCTCTCTTTTTTTTTTTTTTTAACAAGAATGCAGATGCCATTTATTTGGTCCACAAGTATAGTCGTTATTTGAGTTCTACAAAACATGGAATATAAATAACCTGAAACTATAACAATACACAAAAATTGGCTTCTTACACAGGCATACCAGGCGGTACAAACTGAAAACTTGAGTAAATTAACACTGTTTTACATTAATATACATAGTGCCATTTGACATTTAAAAAATGTTTTGTGTGGTTTTTTTTTTTTTTTGAGACAGAATCTTGCTCTGTCACCAGGCACCAGGATGGAGTGCAGTGGCGAGATCTTGGCTCACTGCAACCTCCTACACCTCCCAGGTCCAAGCAATTCTCCTGCCTCAGCCTCCCCAGTAGCTGGGACTACAGGCGCACGCCAGCACGCCCAGCTAATTTTGGTATTTTAGTGGAGACAGGGTTTCACTATGTTGGCCAGGATGGTCTTGATCTCTTGACCTTGTGATCCGCCCGCCTTAGCCTCCCAAAGTGCTGGGATTACAGGCGTGAGGCACCGCGCCCGGCCAAAAACAAGTTTTAATGCATAGCACTTGATATTTCTTTGAATCTGTTTCAGTCAGTTACAAGTATAAAAATGGTTAGATCTAGGCTAAAAATAATTTTTCTTCTAGCCAAAAATAAAGGCATAGTATTTATAACCAGGCATCAACCTCATTTTCTTCTCTTTAAGACAGAGTCTCACTCTGTTTGTTGTTGTTGTTTGACACGGAGTCTTGCTCTGTCACCAGGCTGGAGTGCAGTGGCGCCATCGCACCTCACTGCAACCTCCATCTCCCGGGTTCAAATGATTCTTCTGCCTCAGCCTCCCAAGTAGCTGGGACTACAGGTGTGTGCCACCACACCGGGCTAATTTTTGTATTTTTAGTAGAGACAGGGTTTCGCCATGTTGACCAGTCTGGTCTCAAACTCCTGATCTCAGGTGATCCTCCTGCCTCAGCCTCCCAAAATGCTGGGATTATAAGCATAAGCCACCATCCCTGGCAGACTTAACTTTTTTCTTTTTTTCCTGACACAGTCTCACTCTGTTGCCCAGGCTGGAGTGCAGTGGCGCAATCTTGGCTCCCTGCAGCCTCTGCCTCCAGGGTGCAAGGGATTCTCCTGTCTCATCCTCCTGAGTACTGGGACTACAGGCACATGACACCATGCCCGATCCTGTCACCCAGGCTGGAATACAGTGGTGCAATTTCGGCTCACTGTAATCTCTGCCTCCTGGATTCAAGAGATTCTTACGCCTCAGCCTTCCCAGTAGCTAGAATCACAGGCATGTGCCACCATGCCCAGCTAATTTTTATATTTTTCGTAGAAATGGAGTTTCACCGTGTTGACCAGGCTGGTCTTGAACTCCTGACCTCAGGTGATCCACCCACCTTGGCCTCCCAAACTACATAACTAACCTCATTTTATTTTATTTCATGTTATATTTATTTCATTATTATTTTTGGAGACTGAGTCTCTCTGTCGCCCAGGCTGGAGTGCAGTGGTATAAACTTGGGAAGAGAGTAGTGGCTGAACGACCCGTCACAATAGGATGGGCAGATCCCACTGGAGTCCCTTAGAATGAGCAGGAGCAGGAAACCCAGCGGCCAGAGATCTCAGGCAGAGCCTGGTGCAGGAACACAGAGATCAAAAGGAAAATAAACAGAGGACAGAATTCAGACCCGGAGTCAGGCAGAACTCTGCCCAGGGCTGCACCCCACCAGCTGCATGAGCTTGGGCACCTTCCTCAACCTCTCAGAGCCTCTTTGCTCATCCATAAAATGAGGAAAAAATTATTCCTCCCTCGCAGGCAGGGCGGTGAGGATGAAAAGAGAGAAGAGTTTGAGGCGTGTGTGTCTGTGCAGTTTTGTACAGAATACCTCACTTAACCTTCCTCCGAACCTCGGTTTCCCCATCTGCGAACTGGGGGTGGCAACAATTCCTCCTCGGAGGATGGGGGTTTGGTTGGAGGAGCAATGTGAAAACCATCGGAATATTTAAGACACCCAAATCAAGGCCGGGCGCAGTGGCTCACGCCTGTAATCCCAACACTTTGGGAGGCCAAGGTGGGCAGAATCACGAGGTCAGGAGTTTAAGATCAGCCTGGTAAAATATGGTAAAACCCCATCTCTACTAAAAACACAAAAATCAGTCGGGCATGGTGGCGCACGCCTGTGGTCCCAGCTACTCGGGAGGCTGAAGCAGAAGAATCACTTGAGCCCAGGAGGCAGAGGTTGCAGTGAGCCGAGATCATGCCACTGCATTCCAGCCTGGTTGACAGAGTGAGACTCCATCTCAAAAAAATAAAGACATAAAATAAAGACACCCAAATCAGAGCACTGCCATTGGTATTCCCCACCCACCGGGGGGTGTGTCCCACCCGCTCTGGGACTCAGAAAGGAAATGTTCTCAGGGCCCGCAGGCTGAAGAGCATGAGTGGCCTGGGGAAGGAACCCACTACCGGCCAGGGTGGCCAGTGCTCAGGGGCCTGAGCTCTGTCTGGGGAGCCTCTTGGTCTTCCCATCCCTTCTTTCTCTCCAGATGTTTGACCCTCAGGGACTCATGTCTCTGGCCTGAGGTCCCAGATGGTGTCATGTGGAGTGTGGAGAAGCCCTCAGCCTCAGGGGTGCTGCAGACCTGAGCGTGGGGGGCCTTGCCCTGTCCCTTTCTGGCCGTGTGACCCTACTGGGACTCCCTCTCCCCTTCTGGGGCCTCTACTAAGTGAAGAAGGACGCTTGTCTCTGTCTGCATCCTGTTTCCTGCACCCTGGGAGGCCGATAGTCAATGAGAAACCAGCGAGGGCCTGCTGAGATAATGAACAAGGAGAGCCTCGGGAAAACTGCAGTGTGCATGCGAATGGGTCCCCGTGGCAGCCTCATTCACTTAGATTTTTAAACTCCTGAAAGCCCGGGCAGTCATCCTTGCTTAAAATGAAGTAGACCCGTGCACGGGGTGCTCTGGAGAGCGCGATAGTGACAGGCACCCGTCAGGCTCCTGGAATGCTGCAAAATAATCTGAGCATCTTCTGTGACCTGCCCCCGCCGGCACCCTGCACCCCCATCTCTGCACCCCACCTACACTCAGTGACATGCTGGGCGGAAGGAGCAGAGTGGAGATGTCGACCTGCCTGAACTTTCCAGGCGCCACGTGAGCCGGGGGTGCTGTTATGCAGCAGAGAAAGAGCAGGGTGGCTACTTCTGTCCAGAGGGGTTCTCTTGCTCGATGGCTCCACTTCCAAAAAGAAACTGAGGTTCAGAAGCTGAAGCTCAGCAAGTACCATGTACACAGCTATGAGGCAGCAGAACGGCAATTCCAGCCTGAGTCACCACAATGTCCTGGCTTTGTCCCATGACAGCATGGACCTCCAGGTCCTCCCCTTGTCCCCTCCCTCTATCCCCAAACTCTCCCTAATCTCAGTCCCCTCACCTAGATGGTGCTCCTACCTCCAGCCTTCCTCCACTTAGCTCCAGCCCGGACCCATCTGCAGAGGTGCCCTTTCCACACAAAGCTTGCTTTATGTTTCTGAGGTCAGAAGTTCGAGACCAGTCTGGCCAATAGGGTGAAACCCCGTCTCTACAGAAACTACAAAAATTAGCCAGGCCACGGTGCAGCATGCCTGTAATACCAGTTACTCAAGAGGCTGAGGCAGGAGAATTGTTTGAACCGAATGTCAATATCTGGAGACGGGTTTGATGGTCACAGCAGAGGGATGCTGTGGGCATCTAGTGGGTAGAGGCCAGGGGTGCCACTCAACATTTTCCATGCACAGGGAAGCCCCCTACAACTGAGACTTATCCAGGCCCAAATGTCCACAGTGCAGAGGCTGAGAAGCCAGGGCTTACTTACTTACTGCTGCTAGGCTAGCTGGAGACACTTTGTATCCATGATCTCTAAACATTTCAACAACTCAGCAAAGCAGCGTTGTCCTGCGGAAGATAACAACTTAGGCTCAGAGAGGCCAAGAAAGGTGTCCAAAATCACACAGCGCGGAAGAGGGTGAGCCAAGATTCCCTCTAAGGGGACTCTGCTGACTGCTCTCAAGGCCAGTGCAGGAGGGGGGGTCTCCTGACTGTGCCTGCCTTCTGCAGATTGTGGGGTGTCATGTCCGTGTCACAGGAACCCCTTGCTGGTGAAGACCTGGGTGCCCAGGCTTGTTCATCCCATCAGAGCCCCTGGAAAGGTCCTCCCACACTCCTGCTGCCCTGCCTGCTGCAGGCCAAGGAAAAGAGAGGGGAGAGGAGAAGGGAGATGCTCGGGGGACACTCTTTGCTTCAGTGACATGTGTTTGTTTAATGGAGAGCTATGAAATTCCCAGGGACATCCTTGTGATGTAAATATTGACCCGTCAGGAGCTCCAGGAGGACCCTGTCCTGGAGCCAAGGTGAAGCCCTGAAGAACAGGCAGGCTTGGAAGGGGAGCAAAAGGAGAAGGAAGGTGGGGAAGGGGGAGGCCCTGGGGAGGGGAGGAGGGAGGCAGAAGGGAGGGGAGAAACCCCTCTCCCAGCACGGACCTCACACGTGCTGCAGTCTCTCATTCACTCTCTGGGTGTCTCCTTCTCTGCCTTTTGTCTCCATCTCTGTCTGTCTCTGATGCTTTTGCTTGTCCTGATGGAAGGGAGAGCTGAGGAGGGAAGAGCAGAGGGAGATGACAGCGGCCAGGTGCAGACCTGTCTCCCAGAGTCTCCACCACGCCTTCCTAAGTGTCTCGGTCTCTCTGCATCCAGCTCTGATTCTGCCTCTTTCCCAGGACGCACCATCTCTCCCCTCCCACTCTCTCTCTCTCTCTCTCTCTCTCTCTCTGTATATATATATATATATATATACACACACACATATGTATGTACGTATCACCATATCACACTGGCACCACGACCCCAGCGGGGGAGTCAAGTTGATCATTTAACACAAACTGGATTATTGTCCAGAGGGGACTATGATCCTGAGTGTACGGACAAACACATGCCTTTCTCTATTTCTCTTGCGTCTCTATCTCTGTCTCTCTATCTCTGGTTCTCTCTCTTTGCCATTCCCTCCTTCTCCGCCTGCCTTTTGTCTCTGTCTCTCCCCCTCTCTGTCTCTTTGCCTCCGATGCTCTGCCCTGTCTCTGTTTCTCTCCATCTGTCCCTCTGTCTCTGCCTTTATCTCTGTCTCTGTTCCTATCTCTCTCTCTCTGTCTCTGTGTCTCTCTGATTCACTCTGTCAGTGTTTCCTTCTCTGTCTTTTGTCTCCATCTCTGTCCCTCTGAGTCTCTGATGCACTTGCTCAGCCTCCTGCTGTCTCTGTCTCTCTCTCTGTCCTACAGCCCTGAGACATAAAACAGGTGACAGCACTGAAGTCCGGGCTCTGCGAGGCCCAGTGTCTGTGCCTTCACCCAGGGAGGCTGCATGTCTGCAGGAAGGGCAGGCCCATGTCATTTCGGGATAGATCTGCAGGCTGAGGTCCTCAGGGAAGAGAGGCAGGAGGTGAGAAGCAGGGAGGGGCTGGTGAGAGCTCCTTCCCCAGAGAGCCAGAGGCCGTCACCCTCCCTCTGCCTCTGAGCTGCACAGATGGCACCTCAGCCCTCAGCTTCCCCCTGAGCAGCTCCCTCCACATCTCCCAGCTTCGGTTTCCTCATCTGCAAAGCAAGGATAGCAGCACCTCCCTCTCAGGGCGGGTGAGGGTGCCCTGGAGTGACATGAAGGAAACCCCCAGTGAGACCCACAAGCAAGGCAGACGGGACACACAGGGTCCTGTCCCTCTCTCTCTGGGCTGAACTCTACAGGCACGTAAATATTTGCTGAACGAGGACAAATTCCATAAGTGGCAGAACTATCTTAAAAACGTTCTATTTGCACAAGAACTGGCCACATTGGCACCACGACCCCAGCGGAGGAGTCAAGTTTATCATTTAACACAAACACACACACACAGCTAACCAGGAGCGGCAGGGTCAACCAAGGACCAGGCTTCTAGTCCCAAGGGCTTCTTTCTCGCATTACAGCCAGTACAGAAAGTGAAGAGCCATGAGCTATCAAAGCCCTGCCCGCTGCTGGGTGTTTCCACGTGGTATTTCTTTTTTTTTTTGAGACGGAGTCTTGCTCTGTTGCCCAAGCTGGAGTGCAGTGGCATAATCTCCGCTCTCCACAACCTCCACCTTCTGGGTTCAAGCAATTCTCCTGCCTCAGCCTCCCGAGTAGCTGGGTTTACAGGCGCACGCCACCATGCCCAGCTAATTTTTTGTATTTTTAGTAGAGATGGGGTTTCACCATGTTGGCCAGGCTGGTCTCAAACTCCTGACCTCGTGATCTGCCCACCATGGCCTCCCAAAGTGCTGGGATTACAGGGGTGAGCCACTGTGCCCGCCCTCCTCATATTTCATTTACCCTAGAGGTGACTATGATCCTGAGTGTCACTTAACGTGGAGGAATCTGAGGCGGCTACCCACCCATTCATTCAACACACATCCGCCAAGCACCCACCCGGCTCCATGCTCCAGGCACAAAGTAGCCGGAAGCGAGAGTCCCTGAGGCATGGCGCCTTTGTCCTACTGTCGGCAGAGAACAGAAACACAGCACGGTTCCAGGTGTGACACCTGCAATAAAGACAGTGGGGAAGACTGGTGTGATCGAGGCCAGTGTGGGGGTGGGGAGGGGTGGAGTGGTCCAGGCAAAGGCCTGGGGGCTGGATGAAGCTGAAGGTTCTTGGAGGATCAGGGAGGAGGGCAGAGTCTTGGAGGCCAAGATCAAGTGGAGTCCAAGCCCCCTGCAGGTAAAGGCAGGCATCAAGTTTAACCTTCCTCTGAGGGTCAGCCCTGCTTGTTTTCTGGGTGCCTGGTTTTCACACATGGATGAGGGTAGAAGGAGAGGGAAGAGAAAAAGACAGAAGCCAGGGGCTGAGATAGCGCAGGGCAGGTGGGGGCCCAGGTGCGACTGAGCCCCTCCCAGCCCATCACCCTGCAGGATCAGGCACCTGAAAGAGGATCCCACCCCAGAGGGTCTCAGGTCCCTGCGGAAGCCACAGGGCCTGGGTTCCCTGAAAGCTGCCTCGTCTATGCACAGGTCAGATCCCAGCTGCTTGCCTCGCCGCCCCCGGGCCTCAGGGCTTCCCCACGCCACATCCTCCCTTCCTTCTCCCTAGAGAAAGGGGCTTATCCGTTTTACCCACTCAAGAACTGCTGCTGAGAAAGCTGGGTGCCAGAGTCACTGACATCATATGCTGAGGGCCCTCGACTGCTTCTGCTGGGGGACAAAGGACAGACGAGTTAACAAAGATGGGGCAAGGCCGGGCGCAGTGGCTCATGCCTGTAATCCAAGCACTTTGGAGGCCAAGGCGGGTGGATCACCTGAGGTCAGGAGTTCAAGACCAGCCTGACCAACATGGTGAAACCCCGTCTTAAAAAAAATAATAAAAATAATAAAAACAAAGATGGGGCAAAGTGAGGCACTAACAGAGCAGGCCCAACCCCTGGATCCTGCACAGAGATAAATGAGGACACAAAGCCCCCTCTCGAGTCATCCAGTCGACCTGGAGTTGCTGCCAGGCTTGAGGCCTGTCTGGGACTTGTCATGAGTAGGAGAATTCTGGAGATGGCAGATCGCTAATTGTCAGAAACAATCTGCCGGCTGGGGTAGGGCTCGGGGCCTCCCCCCGCCCTGGGCTCCAGGAACACGCAGCTTGTGTTGGCAGAGCTGCCTGGCAAGGGGGCCGATCTCTTTGCCTCGCTGAGGATAATCTCCCCACAATGAGACCCGCAAAGTTTGACTTAAATGTTCCCGTTGCCTGGGCAACCTTCTCCGCCGGTTCTCCCCTGTCATTCTTCATCGAAAACCCTGGTAGGAACTTTTTGCTTCAATTGGAAACTTACAGTTGCCAAGGCAACCCTCTCAAAGCATCCTGAGGTTGCAAGTGGGCTGTAGGTGATGCGGGGGTCCCATCTATTGTTGGGCCAGGGTGGCTGCAGAGAGGGGAGGTGGGATGGGGCAATGGTAGGTGAGGTAAACACCATTCTGAGTAGAGCGTGCAGGGGGAAGAGGGAGTTTCCAGGAAAGGGAGGACCGCAGGCCTCCACGAGTGCATTCATTCATTCACTTGCTTGTCCATCATTCATTCCCTCGCTCATCTACAATCACTTGAGCACTTGTTATGTGTCTGGCTCTCTATTTCCTGAGGGCTTGCGGGGATGGAGGAGTGGGTAGATCCCTCCTCAACACACCCAGCCCTCTGACATGGAAAAGCGTGAACAGAGCTCTGCTTTGGGAGTCAGATGGACCTGGGTTTTTCTCGGGATTCCTAACTCTGTCCTCATTGATAAATGGGGCGTTAGACCCAGGTCTGAAAATGTGGGGAGCCCCAGACGAGGTCTCGGGCGCAGAGGACCAGTGTCAGCGTGTTGCCTTGGGGACCGGGTTGTTTGCTAGATCTTCTCATTCCATGCTCCCCCTATCTTCAGAAGTGGCTGGTCAGTGACTGCGGCTCCGGTTGGATTCTCCACTTGGGGTGAAAGGACCGACCCCAAGGATGGCCATTCCGTGGCAAGAGGGTGGCAACGTGGAAACCGGGCAGAGACGGGCAGGCGAGTCTGGGCAAGTCCTCACTCACTTAGAGATAGTGCTTCCTCCCCTGGAATCTGTCCCAGGAGGGGAGAGGGAAAGGGACAGGGGAGGGAATGAGAGAGGTGTGTGACCTTCCAGAGGGCTCTCCCTGATGGGACTTCCTTTTTTGTGTGTGATGGAGTTTCACTCTTGTTGCCTAGGCTGGAGTGCAATGGCATGATCACAGCTAACTGCAACCGCCACCTTTCAGGCTCAAGCGATTCTCCTGCCTCGGCCTCCTCAGTAGCTGGGATTACAGGTGCCCACTACCACACCCAGCTAATTTTGTATTTTTAGTAGAGACGGGGTTTCACCACATTGGTCAGGCTGGTCTCAAACTCCACCTGCCTCGGCCTCCTAAAGTGCTGGGATTCCAGGCATGAGCCACCTCACCGGGTCCCCGGAGGGGACTTCCTAGGTACGGTCTCATGTAATCCCAGCAGCCCAAGAGGCACTTTTCATTCCCCTGTTTTGCAGATTGGGGAACTCTAGTTCAGAGAGGTGGAGTAAGGTCACCCAGAGAGGAAGCAGCCTCTCCGGAACTCAACCGTGAGCCACGTTCTTTTCAAAATCCCTCATCTAATTCTCATGACAGTCCCAGGAGGCGGATTCCATTATCCCCATTCTGCTGATGAGAAGAACAAATCTGAGAGGTCAGACAGCTCACCTAGGCTCCCATGGCTCCTACAGCCCCTTTCCCATCTCAGCCCACGGCCCAACCACGAGAACCTCGGGATCTGTCCCCAAGTCACCACTGGGAGGAGAGAAGGAAGGGAACCAACATCTACCCGTTCTTTCCGTTCTAGTCCCCACTTCCCACAGCCTGGCTTCGCTGGGCTCTGGGCCTGACCACTGGTCAGGGTGCAGGATGGGGAGAGGGGCTTGGACCCAGACCACACACAGGGGAAATGGGGCAGGGAGGCCAGGCGTGTCCCTGGGACTGCTCCTTCACTGGCATCGTCAATATCAATCTGGTATCATCAATATCAGTCTGGGCAGCACAGGACAGACAGGGAGCCTCTTAAAAGCATGTGGAAGAAGAGGGGGAGGGAGGAGGTGAGCTTGGGAGGTAGAGGCATGACCGCCTTGCCTGTCCACCTTCCAGAGGGGAAAAACCACAGTTCGGAAATGTTAGGGGATGCGTCCAAAGCTCACAATGGCCAAGGGGTTGGAACAGGTCTGCGGACTCAACATCCATAGCTCCTCTGCACGGCAGGATGGCTGCTTCTGTGTCTGAGTATCTCTCCTCTTCACACTCAGGTGGGCCCCCCCTGCCTGCTGGCCTTTCAGTTGCATGGCCTGCTGCTGGGCCCCTCTTCAAATCTACCCAGCCTCTTCCTTCCAGAAACTTCGACCCTAGTCTCTGCCACCTAGAACATTCTTCCCTCAATAGCCACTCACAGTCCATACAGGACTTTACTTAAATGCCCCCACCTCAGAGATGTCTTTCCTATAGGAAATAGGCATTTCCTTGCTTAAAATCACAGTCTCCACTGGGCACGGTGGCTCACGCCTGTAATCCCAGCACTTTGGGAAGCCAAGGTGGGAGGATCATGAGGTCAGGAGTTCAAGACCAGCCTGGCCAACATGGTGACACCCTGTCTCTACTAAAACTAGAGCATGGGTATGGTGACATGTGCCCGTAGTCTCAGCTACTCGGGAGGCTGAGGCAGGAGAATCCCTTGCACCCTGGAGGCAGAGGCTGCAGTAAGCCAAGACCGCACCACTGCACTCCAGCCTGTGCAACAGAGTACGACTCTGTCTCAAAAACAAAAACAAAAAGAGTTCATGAGCTCATGTAGAAGCCACCCACACCCTTCACCCAGGAGTGAGAGAGAACTCCTTAGAGACAGAATCTCAGTCAGCGCTGAGCCGTGTGTCGCTCAAAGCCAGGAGGAACAAGGGGCACTGGTACAGGGAGCAAAACACCCACGTGGGCTGGAAACCCCCAAACCCGCCAGGGAAGGAGCTCGGAGAGTAACACTCCCATCTGTTCCACTCTTTGCAGTTTACAAAGCACTTTCCCACACAACTCCATGTCGATCCTGACAGCAACGCTGAGAGAGGGATGCAGGTTCCCCACCCAGAGCCGCGAAGCCCCAGGCTGATGCTGCACAGTCGCTGCCGGGAGGGACCAGCAGGACCGGCCTTGGGGCTGAACCTCCTGCCTGGTCTTCTTGCCATCCCTGAGCTTGCTCTGTCCTTCTAGTGAAGCTCAGACCCCTGCCCAGAGTCAGGGGGCAGGGCAGGCTGATGCCTCAGGGTTCAGGTGATGCTGAGGCCCCCAGAGAGCTTGGCTCATGCAGAAGCCTCGTGACCCACCTGCGGAGTTGGGGTAGGACGCTGCTGCCCAGAGGACTTGTCTCTGAGGAGGGAACCAGAGTCTCTGGAACAAACCCCCGTTTCAGAAAACACTCTCAGAAAGGATTGGGTGATGAAGGTGCTCAGGGAACCGAGGCGAGAGAAACATGAAGGAAGTGAGGGTGCGGTAAGGCCAGGATTAGAGAAGAAGCAAATCTGGAAAATTCTGCTGGCAGAGTCCAGGGAGACTTCCGTTCCTCACTCCTTCCTCTCGCTGTGGATGGGCAGCCACTCCCTCCTGCAGGCGTCCTGGGCATTCCTCTCCTTGTGCCATAGTGCACATTGGGGCCATTCTGCTCAGTGGTTTCTTATCTGCCTTGCCCCCGAGACTGTGAGCTGGGCTCTGAGTCATCTTGTCCACCTGCTCACTCACTTCCAGGGTGCCCAGTGGCAATGCGTGCTGGAGGCACAGTGATGGGAGCACTAGACACGGTCCTAGGTATGGCTGCTGTGAGACACAGTGCCAGAGTCAGGGAAGAGGGCTTTTCTGTGGTTTACACCTGGACACTTGTCTTTCTCTGTGGGGAATTCCAGTGCTAGAATGTTCCAGCCAGTGCTAGAATGTTCCGGACGGTATCATTTTCATGGGATCATGGCAGGGATACCTTTCCCTGCAGCAGCCTGATATGCCCTTATTAGGCTTGCTTTGTTCCTTTTGCTCAAGATGTTGCTTCCATTAAATTTGGATATGCCCACCAGAGGAGAACGCACAGACCTCATCCATCATTACGCTAAGTTTTTTGTCGGGATGATTTGTTCCAGTGCTCAGTTCAGAGCCTGGCACAGAGAAGTGTTTGCTGAACGGATACAGACTAATCCACTCACTCTGTAACTATGGACACAATGCCCACTATGTGTCAGGCACTGGGCGAAGCAGGAAGAGGCGGACATAAACCAGATGCAGTGTCGCTGACCTCGGAGAACACGGGTTGCAGTATGAATGATCGGGAACTGCTGTCTGGGTGGTCACTCCAGATTTCTTGAGTAGCGGGTACCAGTAACAGCATCCGCTCAACTTAAAAGGACCAAACATCAAAACATCTTCAAAGCTTAGTCAAATGCAGAGCCAGGTACGGCGGCTCGAGCCTGCAATCCCAGTATTTTGGGAGGCTCAGGAGGGCAGATCACTTGAGGTCAGGAGTTCGAGACCAGTCTGGCCAACATGGTGAAACCCTGTCTCTACTAAAAATACAAAAATTAGCCGGGCCTGCCCAGCCTCTGCCTCATTTTTGATGGTGATGCTCATCACTGCCATAAACATTAATTATTAGGATGGTTGTTATCTGCCCATCTCCAGCACACTACCAGACCCGTGCCAGCAAGGCGGCTTCCCCCATCCCCTGCCCACACAGACTTTAGGAGGTCAAGGCAGGAGGATCACTCGAGGCCAAGAGTTCAAGACCAGCCTGGCCAACATGGGGAAACCCTGTCTCCACTAAAAATAAAAATAAAAAAATCAGCCAGGCCTGGTGGTGCACACCTGTAATCCCAGCTACTGGGGAGGCTGAGGCAGGAGAATTGCTTGAAACCAGGAGGCGGAGGTTGCAGTGAGCCAAGATCATGCCATTGCACTCCAGCCTGGCAACAAGGCAAGACTCTATCTAAAAAAAAAAAAAAAAAAAAAATCACAGGCCAGACCAGGGTGAGGTAGGTGCAGCACCAGCGTGGCCCTGAGAGGAAACCCTTGCACAGATTTTTCACCTTGGTGCCAGGCACCGTGACTCATGCCTGTAATCCCAGCACTTTAGGAGGCCGAGGTGGGAGGACCACTTGAGGCCAGGAGTTCAAGACCAGCCTGGCCAACATGGTGAAACCCTGTCTCTAGTTAATTAAAAAAAAAAAATTAGCCAGGCATGGTGGTGCACACCTGTAATCCTAGCTACTGGGGATGCTGAGGCAGGAGAATTGCTTGAACCTGGGAGGCGGAGGTTGCAGTGAGATGCAATCACACCACTTACTTCACTCCAGCCTGGGTGACAGATCGAGACTCCATCTAAAAGAACAACTGTTTTTGCACCTTGGGCGCCTCGTTCGCCTCATCCTCATGTGGCAATCAAACGTGTGTGGCAGTTTAATGAGGGATGGCAAGGAAGGTGCAGGGCTGGGCCAAGGAGTGCTGAGAGGGAGGGTGTGGTCCTGGGCTGAAAAGCAAAAACCATTTGTTTCCTTGGCTGCCCAGAAGAGGATGCAGCTTCCAGAGCTGTGAAAGGGAGGTCCAGAGGCCAGGCCAGGAGCTAGGACCCTGCGGGAAGGGGCCAAGGACATGTGCCCTCACCTCACCCTCCTGCCGCTGCCCAATCTCCAACGTTTCCATGGTGAACACAACAGGAAACAGAGCCCACTGATGCCTCCTGTTGGGGGCACAGTAGTGGCCCCCAAAGATGTTCATGGACAAATCCCTGGAAGCTGTGAACATGGCGCCTTCCACGGCAAAGGTGCAGATGAGATCAAATTAAGACAGGGAGATTATTTGGGAATTATCAGGATGAGCCCAACGTAATCCGTCATTAAAGAAGAAGGCTGGAAGGCCAGGCGTGGTGGCTCATGCCTGTAATCTCAGCACTTTGGGAGGCTGAGGCCAGCAGATCACCTGAGGTCAAGAGTTCAAGACCAACCTGTCCAACATGGAGAAACCCCTTCTCTACTAAAAATATGTAATTAGCTGGGTGCGGTGGCGCATGCCTGTAATCCCAGCTACTTGGGAGGCTGAGGCCAGAGAATCGCTTGAACCTGGAAGGTAGAGTTTGCAATGAGCCAAGATCGAACCATTGTGCTCCAGCCTGGACAAAAAGAGCAAAACTCTATCTCAAAAAAAAAAAAAAAAAAAAAAAAGGAGGCAAGAGGCAGAGCCAGAGAAAGGAGAGATGGCGACGGGTCCAGAGGGTAGGAGGGAGAGTCGGAGGAAGCGTGGAAGGGGCTACGCTGCTAGCTTTGAAGATGGGCTTAGAGGCCCTGAGCAAAGAACGTGGCAGCCTCTGGAAGCTGGAAAAGGCGAGGAAACTGATTCTCCCAGAGCTTCCAGGAGGAACCAGCCCTGTCCGCTCCTTCATACTTTGACTCTAGTCCCGTGAGATTGATTTTGGACTTCTGACCTCCAGAACGTAACAGAATAAATGTGTGCTATTTTCAGCCGCTGAGTTTGTGGTGGTTTTTTTTCAGCAGCCACAGGAAACCACTCCTCCTTCCATGGATGTCAGCCCCCTAGGCTGAAGGGCAGAGAAAGAAGCACAGACGGAGGAACCCACCACGCAAGCAGAGCTCGACAGGCAGCGAGAGCAGCGGTGTGTCTGCAGGTGGCGAGCCTTCTGCTGGCACTGGAGCATAAGGTACACGGGTGACATTGGGTGGCAGATGAGGCCACGGGGTGAAGGACAGGACAGCTGGGTAACACCACCAAGAAGAGGAGCGTGGACTTTCTCCTTGGGCAATGGGGAGCCATGGGAGGTTCCTGAGGGAGTAGCTTGATCAGATTTAGATTCGACCAGATTGGCGAGGAGCTGGAAGGGAACAGGGGAGGATGGAAGAACAGAGGGAGGGACCCCAGCAGGATGCTGTTGTCACATGCGGGCTAGCCATTGGGAAGGGGCTTCTGAACCAGGGAAAGAGGCCCGACTTGTGGCTTTGGATCTCCTTTAGGCAGTTCTAGCCACGTCCACTGCTCCCAGCCTTACCTTCACACCCATGCCACATTCCCACCTCCAGGCCTTTTGTGCTTATCACTTCCCTGGCCTGGGACACCCGTGCTGCTCCTCTCCATCCATCCTTCCCAGCATTCAAGGTTCAGCTGAAGGGCACCTCTTCCAGGGAGCCCTCCCTGATAAGCCACTAAAGCCACAGGGTCTCAGGAACCACCTCGCCCAGTCCTCCTCTGCCCTTCCATCCCTCTTCACCTCTGCCCACATACCCCCACTGCCAGGATGCCCACTGCCTGGGTTCCAATCCCACCCACTCCACTTTCTAATACGTGACTTAGCCTCTCTGAGCCTCAGTTTCCACACCTGTAAAATGAGCACAAGGGAATAACCTACTCTGCGGGGCTGTGTAAGAGATAATAGGTGCTGACACAGAAGAGTGCTCAGCACAGTGCCTGTAGACGGGGTGGGGGCAGCCAGCGAGCCTGCGCGCATCTGCTGCTCTGGTCTCCAAACCGAGAGCCCATGAGCGCAACTGTCCTCCCTAAGCTGAGCCCACCCTTAGCTCACTCCTCCCACTGGCCCCAGCCCTACCCTCTGGGCCACCAGCACACATCTAATCCATCTTCCATACAGCATCCTGTAACTATGATGGAGACAGTGGTCATGTCCCCTGGGCTTTGCAGCCCAGTCCCTTCTCCTGCCTCTCCCAGAGGGAGCTTTCCAGGCACTTCTGCACAAACCCCTCTCCCAGCACATTCCTGGGCGGGGCGCATCTCGGACTCAAGGTCCCCTCACCACACACTCACTGGGATCTTCCTTGTTACTGAACTCAGGGAACACTGAGGCAAAGAAGATGCATCCCTGCCACTAGACCAGCTCCTGCCTTCCTCAGATCCTCTGAAAGCACAAGTTCCACTCTGGCCACCTGGGACAGAATTAGGCTCGAACGTAGTTTGCGTTGCTGCGGTAGAATGCTATACTGTTCTTCCTTATATCTGTCCTTGACTGGGGTTCTGTGGCCTGAATTTATGGCCCCCAGATGACTGTAAGGACATAGAAGGCAGGGTCCGTACCTCCTGCCCTCTCATCCCTGGTAGCACCTGGCATACCTAAAATACTTCAGTCAGTTCACGGGACACATACTCCCTAGGACCCCAGAGCCTCAAGGGGCTTCAGGGATCAGCCAGTTCAATGCTCCCATTTCAGAGATGGGAGATCCAGAGAAGTCATGTGGCTGGCTGAAGGTTGTTTCCAACACCACTCCCTAAGGGACCATCTGCATGCTTCCACAGCCCCAGGGGGGCCTCTTGACGTGGCTAAAGCTTCTTTCTCTAAGCCAAGTCCCCATTTCTCATGACTTTTGTCACTAACATCCTTTATCACAGGACCTACTCAAAGATTCTTTAAAAGTCTAAGTATCATGAGATGATGTTAGGGGACCCCACACTGCGCCTACAATGGATTACAAGTGTGTAAAAATGATGTCTGCATGTGAATTTGGACTGGAGAGAAATGGAAAATTGACAGTGGGCAAGCTTAAGAAAACTGTTGGGATTCTAGATGATTCTTTTTTCTTTCTTCCTTTCATGTTCCCTTTCATGTTCTTTTCATGTTCATTTCCATGTTGTTCTGCAATCAATGTATAAGGAAGGAGGGTGCAGTCAATACCGCGTGTGCCCACTCTGCTCTGGGCAGACTGTTCTTTCTCCATGACAGTCCTGCAAAGTACTAGCATCCCCACTTTTCAAATGCGGAAAATGGGTTTCAGAGATGTTTAAAAAATTAAATGCCCAACTTCACAGAGCTAGTAAGTAGTAAAGGCAGCATTTGAACATAAGACTTCCAATTCCTAATGTTCTTCCCTAAAAGACAGAGTGGGGGTGGAAGGATAAAAAGAGAGAGGGAAGGAGGGAGGAAGATAACCTAAGTTTGTTACATTAACTGGTTTGTTCCAGTTACACATTGTGTTCAGTGTTTGTTGGATGGATGGATGGATGGATGGATATGTAGGTGGGTGGATGGATGAATATGTGGGAGGGTGGATGTATGTATGTATATGTTGGTGGGTGGATGGATAAATATGTGAGTGGGTGGATGAATATGTGGGTGGGTGGATGGATGGATGAATATGTGGGTGGATGGATGGATGGGTGAATATGTGGGTGGATGGATGGATGGATGAATGGATATGTGGGTGGATGGATGGATATGTGATATGGTAAATGGATGAATATGTGGGTGGATTCATGGATGAATATGTGGGTGAATGGACGGATGGATGCATGAATATGTGGGTGGATGAATGGATGGATGGATAGATGGATGAATATGTGGGTGGGTGGGTGGATAGATGAATGGATGGATGGATATTTGGGTAAATGGATGGATAAATATGTGGGAGGTGGATGGATGGATAAATAAATATGAGTGGTTCAACCATTGTGGAAGACAGTGTGGCGATTCCTTAAGGATCTAGAAATAGAAATTCCACTTGACCCAGCAATCCCATTACTGGGTATATATCCAAAGGATTATAAATCGTTCTACTATAAGGACACATGCACACGAATGTTCACTGCAGCACTGTTTACAATAGCAAAGACCTGGAACCAACCCAAATGCCCATCGATGATAGACTGGATAGGGAAAATGTGGTACATATACACCATGGAATACTATGCAGCCATCAAAAACGATGAGTTTGTGTCCTTTGTAGGGACATGGATGAACCTGGAAACCATCATTCTCAGCAAACTGACACAAGAGCAGAAAATCAAACACCGCATGTTCTCACTCACAGACGGGTGTTGAACAATGAGAACACATGGACAGAGGGAGGGGAGCACTACACACTGGGGTCTGTTGGGGGGAAATGGGGAAGGGACAGGGGGTGGGGAGGTGGGGAGAGATAGCATGGGGAGAAATGCCAGATATAGGTGAAGGGGAGGAAGGCAGCAAATCACACTGCCATGAGTGTACCTATGCAACAATCTTGCATGTTCTTCACAGGTACCCCAAAACCTAAAATGCAATAAAAAAATAAATTAAATAAATAAATAAATATGAGTGGGTGGATGAATATGTGAGTGGATGGATGGATGAATTATGTGGATGGATGGATGGATGGATGGATGGATGTCAGACAAGCAGCAGTTCTCAGACTAAGAGCAGGATTATTTACACATACCGCTTCAGCATCTGCCTGAAAGATAGGGATGGGGTTTCCTAGGAGACAATGGTCTGTGCCTGGAAGATCTTTACCCTTTCCCTTCCTTGCCCTCAGCCCAGAGGTGGTGAATAGAGAGATGAAGAGGACAGTGGGAAACAACAGGTTGAGCATTACCACTAAACTTGCTGTGTGTCCTGGGACTAGTCACTCCTCATCTCCTTCGGGCTTGTCTCCCTCGCTAAAATGTGAAAGGCTAGGACTAGATTGACACTTTCCAACCTAGCTGGTATCAGAATCCTCTGGAAAGCTTGTGAAAATGCAGATGCCCAGGTCTCAGGCCCACTAAACCAGCATCAGTTTTTAACCAGCTGCCCAGGCAACTCTCACAATTGGTCAGATTTGGAGATAAGGGACTAACGGGTCCCCAGGGTCCCAGTTGTGACACCCCCCGCCCAAGGCAAGGTATGGCCCTTCCTATAACCATTTCTCTTTCTCTCCCTCATCTCCTCTTTCTGATAGTCAGTAACTTTTCAGTTACAAGGTCAGGAGCCCAATCCACCCTAACTGAAGGGAAATCTATTTGCAGATATTCAAATAAATTCACAAAGCAGAACTGCCTTCAGGCTTAGCTGGATCCAGGAGTTCAAAGAGTCTCAAGATTGTCATTCCATCTCTCAGCTGTTTCCTCAGCTTATCAGTTTCATTTCCAGGTAGGCTCTGTCTACATGGCAAGATGATGGCTGATGGCCCACCCAACTCTGCTATGCCACCCCACAATCCTATAGAAAGCGAGAGAACCTCTCTCTTTTGTGTCCATGAATAAAATATCACAGAAGACTCGGATTGGTCCGGCCTGAGTCATGTGCCCACCAGGAGCCAATCCCTAGGCCAGGGGATGAGGCATTCTGATTGGCCAGTCTAGGACACATGACCAGAGAAAACCCAGTGTGTTCAGGGCATTGCCTATTCCCTAAGCCTAAGCCCTGGTCAACTGCCAACCATGGGACTTCCTGCAAGAGGGAGGGGAAGAGAGCCTAGCATCTTCCTGGGGCTGGTCTGCAGGCAGGTTATCAGGCAATTCATCACGTGCCCAGGAGTCAGGAGTTTGTGGCTGTGTACAGAGAAATTTCTGGAGGATCCAGGCCAATGGCCTCCTTGTGTTCTCTGAAGGAGGTGGCCCTGGTGATGTGAGGCTGAGTCTTGGGTCCTCTCTCCATCTGGCTTTGTGAAGTCACCCTTCCATCCTCATCTGCGAACTGACTCTCCCCCGGCAAAGCTTAGGTTTCTAGGCCCAGAGATAAGCGTCTTTTCTGCCCACCTCATAATCCCAAGGGCACTTTGCCAGTGCCTTCTCATTTGTGTTTGTGAAAGTCGGTGGGGATATGATTACAGCCAGGCTGCCTTCCTAGGACAGGGTCCTGAGCCAGAATGGCCTTGGCCCTGCCCCGATGGGTTTGGACATGGGAAGGTGAGCCAGGGGCAGAGAGCCAGGGTTGGGGAGAGCTGAGCAGCTCTGCAAAGAGTCAAGGGGGGAACTGAGGGAAGAGGGCACGAAGCCAGGGAGATGGAAAGAGGCCAGGAGCCCTGGTTCATGAGCTGTGTAGGATGCAGTGGGCACTGGCAAAGGAGTAGAAACAGCAGGGCCCCCTCATAGAAAATGTGAAGCCCACAGCTGCCCCTTCGGCCCAGCTTTCAATAAAGCCTTGCACACAAGAGAGGGCTTTGGTGGAAAATGAAGAAGGGGCTGAACTCCGAGTCTGGATGCTAGCACATGTAACAGAGCGTGTGGAGGTGGTGGGGAAGCCTGGAAGCTGCGGAAAGTCCAAGGAAGCAGGAGCCTAAAGCCTTCCGGGCCCGCGGCGGTCTGTGGGTGGGGAGGCTGGTCCAGCTGGATCCAGGCCTGGGAGGGCAGGGGGCCCAAACACCATCTGGGACCCATTGGGGCTAGCCATTTTCCCTCCATTTTCACTCAGCTGTGGGAAGCAAGCAGAAAGTACCATCTCCTTTTCCCTCTCAAGCAGACAGGACCAAGAGGTCGCCCAGCAGGCCTGCAGCAGAGGCAGGACTGTAACCTGGGCCTCCACCTCCAAGACCAAGTTAGGGAGGCTGGCAGGGGGCACCTGCGGGGTCTCCCTCTCCCTCTGCCTGCCCCTCCTGGCCAGGTTGTGTCCTGCTCAGACCCGCTGTGCCAAAGCTTCAGGGGACAGGCTCACAGGACAAAGGCTGCGACAGGAGGACCCAGAACAAAGCTGCTGCTCTGTAGACCAACTTCCAAAATAAGCCTGACTCCCTGAAAGTCTGGTTGCTATGGCAACAGGGAAGTTGTTCCGCAGAAGCCTCCTCACTGAAAGGCCCAGTGGCCACCACCTTCTTCCTCCCCTCCCCGAGGAATCAAGTCCCACCGGCACCAGGAGGAGCCTCCTACCAGGGCCAGGCCTCAGGGTAGGTGTCTTCACACACACACATGCTGTCCCAGCGAGGCCCTACCGCGGCCCTGAGAGGCAGCCATGGTCATCGTCACTCTGCACACTGGACCTCTGGGGGCTCTGAGACAGGGGTTCTCAGGGTCACACACGGCTCAAGTCTCTCTGCCTCCAGGTCCAGCAATGCAGAGGAACTGGGAGGCCTGGATTCAAACTCCCATCTTCCTCCATGTCTCCCAGCCTCCTCCTCATTCCTTTTTTTTTTGAGATGGAGTCTTGCTCTCTCACCCAGGCTGGAGTGCAGTGGTGCAATCCCAGCTCACTGCAACCTCCGCCTCCTGAGTTCAAGCGATTCTCCTGCCTCAGCCTCCCGCGTAGTGGGACTACCGGCACCTGCCACCATGCCCGGCTAATTTTTATATTTTAGTAGAGACGAGGTTTTGCCATGTTGGCCAGGCTGGTCTTGAACACCTGACCTCAAGCAATCCACCCACCTCGGCCTCCCAAAGTGCTGGGATTACAGGCGTGAGCCACTGGGCCCGGCCTCATTCCTTCTGAGCCTCAGTTTCCCCTTCCCACCCAAAGCATTGTCGGGGTAGAGATGGGGACAGTTGTGCCTCCTTCCCAGGCTATTAGTGGTGAACATGTATAATCACCTGTGAGCAGGGACTGTGGGACTCTTGTCATAACCTCCTGCCCTCAGGGCTTTATTACAGCAGTGTCCCACGTGGCACTCACTAATAGTTCCTCCCTATGGAGTAGGTGGTGTCTGTGCCCTAGCTTTCTCTCCCACTTCTGGGGACAGGCCCTGTCCTGCCTAGTCACAAAAGTAGGAAATGATCTGGACCTGACCAACTGATCTTGGTATCTCATCTCTCTGGCAACTGTGATTGGTCCAAGAGATAATGACTGGCCCAAGCACAGCCAATCAGAGAGTTCCCCTGGGACTGAAAAATGGATATGTAGAGAAAAAAGATCTTGCTCTCTTGACAGAGAGGGTGGGGAGTTCAGGTTGCTGACTTGGAACTTCCACGGGGTCTTGTCCCACATATCGTATAGAAGATGGATCATCAGAGTTCAGTGACAGACAACGAAATTCATCCCAGCTAGTAGGAAAAAAGAGATTTTTTTTTTTTTTAGCATATTATTAATAAGTGCCTGAGCATCCAGGAAAACTACCTAAAACACTGCAGAGCTGGGCTAAGACGCCAGGGCTCCTCCTCCTTCCATTGGGAAGCTGTGGAATTGGAAAGCCACCACTACAACTGCCAGCTCCAGAATTATGCCTGCACTCTGCTACCATCCACACAGCAAAACGCACGCTTAGATGCTCCATGCCCTGCCTCTTTCCCCACGAAACTCAGTTCCAAATTCTAGTCTGTGTGTGTGCATTCAATGGCAGGATTTCCGTGCCATCAAAAACACTAGCAGCAAGAAAACGTGGTTAAGTTTTCCAACCTCGGCAGCGTAGGAGGGGACACCACATGGATGCCATGGCAGGCATGGTGTGTCCCACGGGCAAAGTCTGACCTTCACTGCCATCGCTGTCATCCCCGGAGCCAGAGACCCCAGGTCCAGTCTGGGCGCTGCTGTTTCATCACTGTGTCCTCCAGCAAACCGTCTCTCATCTTGGGGCCTCAGTCTGTCCATCTATCATTTGGGAGTATTTGGACCTGTCTGAAGTATGTCACAGAGTGGTCATGAGGATCAAGGTGAGACACAGGCAGGAAAGCCTTGGTGCACGCAAACAGCTGGGCACCTGGGAAAGTTTATTACTATTCACTAAGCAGCTTTAACCAAGAGGAAAATGAACCCAGAGGGTGCAATGACTTCACCAAGGTCAGCCCTCCAGTCAATAAAATGTGAATGGGATTGAGAATGATGGCTTATGTCTCGGGAGTGGGAGGAAGGGTAGAAGGGGAAGAGGAGGAAGGGTAAATGGCTGCAAGGAGGCGGGAGTGATGGGGGAAGGTACTGTATGAAGTTATCTGTGTCTGTGTGGCAAGTTTCCCCAAAATTTAGCGGCCTGAAACAACTAACATTTATCACCTGGCAGTTCCTGTGGGTCAGGGCCCTGGGTATAGTTAAGCTGGGTTCTCTGGTCCAGGGTCTCCCATGAGGGTGCACTCAAGGCTCTGGTCTCATCTGAATGTTAGACTGAGGGGTGCCACTTCCAAGTTCATGCACTTGGCTATTGGTAGCCTCACGCCTTCACTGGCTGTCAACCAGAACTCACAACATGGCAGCTGGCTCTCAGGTGAGTGAGAGAGTGATGGGGAGAGCTCCCAGGACAGAAGCCACCGTCTGTTTGTAACCTGATCTCAGAAGTGGTACCCCATCACTTCCACTGCATTCAACTTATTAGACTCAAGTCACTATATCCAGCCCATACTCAAGGGGAGAGGACAACATGAGGGTGTGGCTACCAGGAGTAGGGATCCTTAGTGCCTTTTAATGGCTGCTCACCACCAGGCTTGAGGGAAAGGAGCCCACCACAGGCTCCAGTCCCTGGAGAAAAGGAATGGGGAGGGTGGGGTAGGGGAGGGTATTCCCAGCCTGTTGCACCAAACGTGCCCAGCCCTGGGTCCTGCAGATAGAAAAGTGGAAATGAAGCCTTGCTTGGCTGCTGCCACCTCTCCCGCAGGATCCACCCCCAAGAAGGGGCAGGAGGACAGAATGGGAACACAAGGACAAAAGAGTGATTCACATACACCAACAACGGCAGCACATGGCAACCAACGCCATTAGGCATTCTCAACAAAACAAGAGACTCCCAAGGCCTCCACAGGCAGCCTGGGTTAGGAAAGGAACCCTGGAGTAAGAGCTCAGGGATCTGGGTTCTGGCCCAGGGGAAGCCCCCAACAGGCTGTTTGTGAGCAAGCCACATGCCCTCTCTAGGCCATGGTCAGAGAGCTTACAGTCAGAGCTATGGTCTCATCTGAAGGCTGGATAGTGGTGTTATAGATGGTGATGTTATAGATGGTCTCATCTATAACATGGATGGTGACTTGATACTGCCTGGGTCCTCACAGGCTCCAAGGGTTGAAGTTCTATCATGCAAAGGAAACAAGGGGCCATGCCCAGTGGCTCATACCTACAGTCTCAACACTTGGGAGGTAGAGGCAGGAAGATCACTTTGAGCCCTCAAGTTTGAGGCCAGCCTGGGCAATGTAGCAAGACCCCATCTCTACAAGAACATTAAGAAATAAGCCAGGCATGGTGGTGCATACCTGTAGTCCCAGCTACTCTCAGAGCTGAGGTGGGAGAATCCCTTGAGCCCAAGAGGTTGAAGGTGCAGTGAGCCATGACTGCACTACTGCACTCCAGCCTGAACAAGAGTGAGACCCTGTCTCAAAAAATAGAGAGGATCAAGGGTGATGGGACAGACAACCTAGGGGGTTTACCTGGGCTCCACCATCTGCCCCCAGAGACACTTGTCCCCAGCAACCCTCACCCTCCCCACTCTCCTGAGTGCCTGATTTCCTGGTCTCCCTTTAGGACTTGCCACCTCTGGCCTCACACAGTGCTGCCTGGCCCCAGTCTCTGACCCCTCCACCCTCCGCCAGCCTCTCACCACTCCCGCAGAGCCAGATGAGGCTGCACCAGCCTGGGCTTGAGGAAGGGGCTAAGCAGAGGGCCAAGGACTAGAGAGCAGCTGGGAATTATTCACCGGACTCCAGGGGCTGGTGTTAAGAGTCTGGGCCCTTGTCTTCCTCCCCAGGGAAGGTGGGGGAGATGCTTCCAGACTCCATGCAGAGGCTCTCTGGTGCTTCTCCTCCCTGCTCTGCTCTACCGATGTGGAGCACGTTCCGTGCGGGGGTGTGAACGGAACCGTCACACAGTACTTGGGCTCCCAGGCTGAGGGGCTTATGTAACTGATGCCTCCCACCCGCACTCCCAGCTAGCCCCCGCCAACTTCATCTCAAAGCACAAGACCGCCCTGGTATTCACACACCAGGCCTCCATGGGGTCCCGTCTCTTGAAATACCCCAGAGCACTTGTTCTGTCTCACAAGGCTCTTCATGCTGGCACTGACGTTCTTTCTGGATCTTTCTCCCCCAAGCAGGAAGAAACATGCTTTGTTCTCTGTATTTCCAGTGTCCCGGAAATCTGCAAATGCTTGGTAAATTTAGTTGAATGAACTAAAAGTATCAATAATAGAAACCCATAGAGAATGTAACAGGCTAAGAGCTCTACGTACATTTAATGCTCACCTCACCCTATATTGTAGATACTATCCTCTCCATGACACACACAAGGATGAATGAACAAATGCCACCACGTGCCTTCTGCAGAAAGGCACTGACCCGAGATTAGACCTATCACCAGGCATGAAGCGAGAGGGTGGCATGCTGAGCATCCCCTATCATATGCACCTCTTTTGATTATCACAACAGCTCAGGGAAGTATAAAGGGGAAAAACAGGCCAGGCACAATAATTCATGGCTGTAATCCCAACCCTTTGAGAGGCCGAGATGGGAGGATCACTCGAGCCCAGGAGTTTGAGACCAGCCTGGGTGACATGCTGACATAATAAGACCTCATCTCTACACACACAAAAAATAGGCAGGTGTGCTGGCGAGTGCCTGTAGTTCCAGCTACTCAGGTGGCTGAGGCAGGAGGATTGCCTGAGTCCAGGAGGTTAAGGCTGCGGTGAGTCATGACTACACCACTGCGCTCAGGCCTGGGTGACAAAGGGAGACCCTGTCTCCAAACAAAGGCAAAATTGTTGTCATTATCCCCATCTTCCTGATCTGTATTAGTCAGGATAGATGAGCTTAAACTGAGTAACGACCCCCAAATCTCAGCAGCGTAAAACAACAAAGGTGTATTTCTCATCCCTACATGTCCATTGCAGGAGTGTGGACAGGGCTCTGCTTTGCGGTGTCCTCCCCCAGGAACCTTGGAAATTTCCCTACTCCTGCTGCTCGGAGGACAGGAAGTTAGAGGAATTGTGCCCTAGTTCTTAAAGGGCCAGAGTGTGTCACATGGCTAACGTAAGATACATAATCCTCAAGGGGCACAGAAGCGGGAAACTGGATTTGGGTGAAAGGTATTGGGCTCAAGTATGTCATTTGCAGGGAGTGTGTTGTTCTGTGCTGAGCACGGGGAAGAGTCCTGCCCTCCCAGAGCACACCTTCTGATGGGGAAGCAGGCAGATGGGAGAAAATTATAATCCAGCCAGACTAGAGCTTTGACAGAGGAGGGGGTGCCCCGAGAAGCCCCTGACCTGGCCCTGGCCCTGGAGATCAGAAAAGGCTTCTGATGGAGGAGATATCTGTGCTACGGATGACCCACCATCAAACACATATCTTCTGGGTTTGGAGCCTTTATCTTCCCAGGTGGTGGGCCCACCAGCCTGAACCCCTTCTTGCATGGCAATCTCATGGGGAAGCGAGTCCAGCCACTGCAGCCTGATGCCCACCCCACGGCTCTGGGCACTTCTGCTCTTTCCTCCTCAGGATTGAGGAAAGTGGGTTCCTACCAGGAGCAGGCAGGGTGTTTCTGAGAGAAGGACCCCGTTGGAGGAGGAGAGGCACAGAGGAACTGAAGTCTGGAGGCTGGATGCAGGCCTCCCTGTCCCTGGAGAGAACAGCCCCTTAAACACCACCAACCCTATCTAAAGGAGTGGCTGGGCCTGAAGCTGGCGGGGGGCTGCAGGAGCCAAAAAAGATCCTCAAGATCCTCAGACTCACCCAGGCTGTGACAGTGATGCCAGTAGGAACCTGAGGGGTGGGTGCTAGCTGATGGGTCCCAGAGACCAAGTCATCCAGAAATCCCATCTAATTCTAAGATTTGATGAGTCTCTATCAGGAGAGGAGACCTAAGAAACTATCACTGTGGTCACCTCCAGAGTACCTGGGGATGGTCAGAGGAGGGGAACTGGTTTTACTTTTGTCTTTTCACCCATACACCACCTACGCAAAAAATAATATGTATATTTGATCTGAGTATTTCTATGACTCTAGCATTCTAAGCCTCCAAGATTAGTACAATCATTCTGAGATCCAGACTGATTCTCAGAGACTGCCGGCAAAGATTTGCGGGTTAGACCTCTGGGTTTGGACCCTAGCTCCGTGCATTTCTGTGCCTCAGTTTCCTGGTGTGTAACCCAGGATGAGGATATCCACTTCCCCTGGAGCATGATAATGATAATTAGGCATCCCCCAGGGTCTGACACGCAGCAAAGCCTTCGTCCAAACAAAGCCAGTGGTGAATGCCTACAGCCAGAGAATCTTCCAGGCAGCGTCTAGGGTGCTGAGTCTAAGTCATGGAGTTCCCGGATTCCCAGGGTAGGAGGCCAGGAGGTCCCTGGGAGCACCTGGGAAGCTGGCCCCACAGGCCAGGCCCGGCATGTGTGGGAGGCTGCGGCCCCGGGCCTGGTGCTCTGGCGCCCCCTCATGGACACTGTCCTCCTTGCACCCCTGGGAGAGCTAGAGAAGAGTACCCTCTTTCATCCCAAAAATCTGATTCTTTGGGTTATTTTTTTAAAAAAAGGACGAAGGCTAGAGACAAGGTAAGAGTCCTCACTGGTCCTTCTGTGTCCTGCATGGAAACACAACAACAAAAAGGCCCCATTGGTTGGTTTTGGGGCTCCAGGCCCAAAATACAGCATTAAGTGTTCAGAAGCTCTTGACACCTTTTGAGCCACAAGATGATTAACCACAGGCACCCCTGCCCAGCAGGCACCAGGTGCCCACTTTCTGGTAAAGATCTTGACCTGTGATTTCACTGTATCCTTCCTATACTCCCTAAGCCCACACCATTATCATCCTCTTAACATCTGGGGGAACAGAGACCCAGGAAGATGAAGTAAACTCAGGGCACACAGCTGTAAGTGGTGGCCTTAGGCATCACACTCAGGCCATGGACTCTGCCACTCTGTGTAAGGAGCAGTAATTTTCTCTCCCATTCTCTGCAGGCCCTGAAAGGTGCCATGCTCAGTAACCAGTACACACCGTTCATCCCAACCTGACAACAACTCTTCCACATGGACTTTCATTTCCCCCATTTTTGGGGTGACCAACAGGTATGCCTAGGGCTGAGGGGGGTCCTGGGATGCAAGACTTTCAGTGTTATCACCAGAAAAGCCTGACCCATTTTACAGACACAGAAACTGAGATTTGGAGATGGTAATATATTCCAAAGCAATGAAGCGTGGAGCCCAAAAGTCTTGCTCCAGAATTGAGGCCTACAGGCTGAGAAGCACTGGGCTGAGCTGGTTCTCTAAGGAACATAAAGTGGCTGGGTGCAGTGACTCACACCTGTAATCTCAGCACTTTGGGAGGCCAAGGTGGGCAGATCACCTGAGGACAGGAGCTCGAGACCGACCTGGCCAACATGGTGAAGCCCCGTCTCTACTAAAAATACCAAAATTAGCCAGGTGTGGTGGCTCACGCCTGTAGTCTCAGTCACTCGGTAGGCTGAGGCAGAAGAATCCCTTGAACAAGGAAGCAGAGGTTGCAGTGAGCAGATACTGCACCACTGCACTCCAGCCTCTGTGACAGAGTGAGATTCCATCTCAAAAAAAAAAAAAAAAAAAAAAAAGTAAGAACAGAAAACAAGGGTGGGAGGGACGAGGAGGAATGGCAGGAGAGAATATTAGAATCTCCAGGCCCAAAACAATCTTGAAGGCAAATTAGAAATTTTCAATTTTGGGGGCCGGGCACAGTGGCTCACACCTGTAATCCCAGCACTTTGGGAGGCGGAGATGCTGAATCACGAGGTCAGGAGTTTGAGACCAGCCAACGTGGTGAAACCTCATCTCTACTAAAAATACAAAAATTAGCCAGGCATGGTGCCAGCCACCTGTAATCCCATCTACTTGGAAGGCTGAGGGAGAATTGCCTGATCCTGGGAGGCAGAGGTTGCAGTGAGCCAAGATTGCACCAATGCACTCCAGCCTGCGAGACAGAAAAAAAAAAAAAGACCTGGAAGCGGAGACGGGGTGGTGCGGCTCTCTCAGTGCGAAGAGAAGTTAAGGGACGCAGGCAGCCAGGAGTAGAGTGGGGCAGGGAACACAGCAGGAGAGGCTCTGCCTCTGCGTACATGAAGGAATGAAAAGGGGAAACTCGAGATGGCAGAGGCTGTGAGGCAGAGAAGACCACAGGTGCCCAGTCCTTCCCAGGAGCACCTCCCTGGGGCCAGGCCCAGCTGCTCCGAGGCCTACCCCCTCAATTAATCCTCACAGCCACCCTAGGATGGAAGGGCTACTGTACTGCTGTGCCCTTTCTATAGATGAAAAGAGGCTGAGGGGTGGAGTGACTTGCCTGGCAGAGAGAAATGTCCGCTGGGCTGCAGCCTGTAGCTGGCGAGGGTAGGGACAGATCTGAGAAGACAGGCCTAGGGGAGCCAGATCACAGGGGAGTGAAGAGCTCAGCCACCCTGAGTGGCAGCAGCAGCTCAGGAACTCAGTCCCCGCCACACTCCTGCCTCTCCAGGTGTCACTGAGGCAGGCCTGGAGATTCTACTAGGCCGAGCCCCAACTATTACTCACAGTCTGAGTGCTCCCCTCTCCTGGCCTCCCAACTCTTGCTAGAGGCTGGCCTCCCTTCAGCCTTTGTTTCCCCAAACAAGCAGGGGTTTCCCTGGTCCCGGCCTCTCTTCCTGCTGCTGCCCTGACTAGAAGGAGGCTGGCATGTTCTGAGCACAACTGCACCTCCTATGAGCCCCACCCCACCCACCACAGCCAAGCCAGTTGGGCCCCCTTTGGCCTCTCAGTCCTGTGCCTGCCAGTCAGGCCTCCTACCCTGGAGAATGGTCACCAGACAGGGTCAGTCTCCCCAGCCTGACTGCCACCTGCCTCCCCCAGGCCAGGACTGTCTCTGCCCAGCATCCCACTAAGGCTGGGGTCAGGGACTGCCCAGAAAGAATGTTCCAGAAAAAGGTGACATGGGTGGGGTTCGGAGCCACCAGGTGGGGTTTGAAGCCTGACCCTCCACTCCCTGTGACACTTGCCTCTCTGAGCCTGTTTTCCCACCTGTAAAACAGAGGTGACCATAGCAGCACGACCCCACCACACAGGTGGAGAAGCCACCAGCAATGCAGCTACCGCTGCAGGGTGAAGCTCATCCAAGTCCCACACTCCATGAATAGGCAGGAACGGAAGGACCTTAGGCCTGAGATGAATGCAAATCCCCACCTGAGCAAGATGAAAGGCTACTGGGAACCAGAGATGCAGCTCTGAACGCAAAACCCACGGCGCACCCAGTGAGGTTGCCATCTCACCAAGAAAACAAAAGCTGTTCCAGACACTCTCGAAATTATCAGAAAAGAAACGGGCTTTGAACACGAGTGAGTCAGAGGAAAGCCGATTTAGCTCCTCTCATCTCTCCATTTCCCGGAACAATATGGAGTCAGAAAGGGCTTTGAGCTGCAGGAATTTTCTGCACAAAAGTATACTTGTGATTCTACAATGACCACACAGATAGATGCACCAAGCTTTCTTGTATTTTTAGAAAAATCAGATAATCTTACTTCAAGCTCTTCGTGTCATTTTTACATGGCAATTACTTCTAAATACCTTATTTAATAAAGTTTCACAGATTTCTAAATTCATGTTTTGCTTGACACCTTATATTTCTGAATGTATTTTAAATATCAAATATTTTATTTCATTTTTTTTTTTTTTTTTTTTTTTTTTAAGATGGAGTCTCACACTGTCACCCAGGCTGGAGTCTCACTCTGTCACCCAGGCTGGAGTACAGTGGCACGACCTCGGGTCCCTGCAACCTCTGCTTCCTGGGTTCAAGCAATTCTCTGCCGCAGCCTGCCAAGCGGATGGAATTACAGGTACCCACCACTATGCCTGGCTTATTTTTTGTATTTTTAGTAGAGACCAGGTTTCACCATGTTGGCCAGGGTGGTCTTGAACTCCTGACCTCAGGTGATCTGCCCACTTCGGCCTCCCAAAGTTCAGGATTACTGGCGTTAGCCACCGTTCCCAGCCTATTTCATTGATTTCTATCTAATATTATGAATCCTAGCTTTTTTTAAAAACAAAACATACCGACTCAGAGTGACTTTCTGAAGTTAGGCAAAGTGACAAATGCACGGGCGACACTTTCCTCCAACACCGCTGTCACCAGTGCCTTCTGTCATTCAATTTTCACAATTCAGGGTAAGGAATAGCCCCTCTCCAGTTTACTCACAAACTCAGGCACAGAAAAGTGAACTGTCTCGTCCAAGGCCACACAGTTACACGTGGCCCACGAGGGAAGAACTGGCTGGAGTCCCAGTTCCTGACTGGTGGGCCACTACACTCACTTCACTAACCGCTGCTCACTGACCCTAAGCACAACCCTGTGAAGCTGGTGCTAGTGTCAGCCTGCTTACAGATGAGGAAACTAAGACCTGGAGAGGTTTGACGAATTCAGGCGGTCTGACTGCCGCACCCCCTCTCTGCCCCTCAGTAAGTTGCTGGGGAACAGGTGAGGCGGATCAAACTCACACAACTTTGCGAAGCATGTCCCTACTCCCTGGATCTCACTGGATTCCCAGCATCAAGGGACTGGCTTTATGAGCCCCATTACAGATTCAGAAACAGAGCACTCAAGTCACGTGACTTGCCCAGAAGTCTTAGTGGCAGATCCAAGTCAGACACCCAGGTCCGTCTGGCTCCAGGCCCTGTTCCCCCACACTTACCCTGCCATGAGGGCATGATGGAGGTGACAGGAAACCTCCTGATGGAGGCTTCAGGAAACCCACAGACACCTGAACACACTGTGCCTTTATTATTAACAGATGCCAAAAGCACACTTCTCAGAACTGCGCTGGAGGCAGTGGCCCAGAGGCGGCAGGACACTACAGCTCCTCCCTCTGGAGCAGAAAGGAGGGTGCATGGGAAGTTCGAGGACAGCAGTGGGGCGGCAGAGAACAAAGCAGCATTCTCAATGGCAGACAGTGGCAGGAGGGGCCTGAGACATGGGCAAGTCCACGAGTCCAGTGAGGCGGCGACTCACTTGAGGCGGTAGAGAACTTTGCGCTGCATGCGATGCTGGATCTCGCCCCGCCGCAGCATGAGCTGCAGCACCTTGAGGATGGCGTGTTCTGGGTATTTCTGTGGGAGCACATGGCTGGATGAAGGTGCATGCTGTCCAAGGGGACCCCAACAGAGCTCAGACATCCCCAGGCTCACAGTGAACTTTATACCCAGCTTCCTTTGACCTGAAGAAAGACCCACACTTCCCAAGTGTCTACTGTGTACCAGACACTAAGGCACATAGAGGCTAAGCCACCTGCTCAAGGTCACAGCAATTAAGTGGTAGAGCTGGGACTTAAGTCCATCTGACTCTAGAACTGAAGCTCTAAACCTCTCTCTAAGCCTCAGTCTGCTCACCTATGGAATAGGCACCATACCACCCATTACATATAACTGCCCTGAATCAAAATGAGATGATGTTCAAGACAGAGAGCACAGACAGGAAACTAGGATTGCTCCTGAGAGTTTAAAGGTGACAGGTTCTCCAGAGCATCTGGAAAATCCCATCTCCTCTCTATGGGGCCAACAGCACCCTCCTCAGTGAGCTAGTGGCTCTGCCCCTTCCCACTCCATGAAACGTCAGGCAACAGGGCAACGAACAGATGGGAATGGCTGCGGGGAGCCTGTGTGGGGTTCCACCAGATCCCAACCACCTCTCTTCTCCCCTCCCCTTCATGGGACAGAAAAATACCCCTCCCCTTGCTCTTGATGAAGCCGTCCCTAGGGAAGGAATGATGGCTGGAAAAGGTCTGATCCATCGCACCCCCATTCAGGGCCTGTCTGCTGAGTAAGACACTGGTGCTGCGTGGGTGGGAGCCGGCAGAACCCCTGCATCTGCGCAGGCTTGCACCCCCACTCCACGGCAGGCTCACCTGCTTGGTGAAGTCCTTGATGATGCTGTGCTCAGACACCTGGGAGCCAATGGCAAAGCGGCGCTTGAGCTGCTTCTCGATGCGGCTCAGCATCTCCTGGTCCTCCTGGCTGGTGAAGCCCTCCACCCCTGTTAGCGTTGAGAAGTGAGGCAGCCGGGGTCAGAGGTGCTGGGACCCCAGTGTGCCCACAATGGGAATTCTTGGAGAGAGACAGCCTCTAGCCCAAGGAAGAATAGCCTGAGCCAAGCCCTGAAGAATGCACCAGAAAAGAGCACCTCGTGTGCTGGCACAATACAGGCCTGACAGGAGACAGGACACATCTGGGGATACTCCAGGCCGAGCACAAAGGCACAGAGGCAGGAACACGCCTGTCTCATTCAAAAAGCAGCCCGGGGCCCAATGCAACAGAGATGTGGCCAGAGTGTCACTAGGGACCAGGTCCTGCAGGTCCCTGGAAGCCATAGCACAACTTTTGTTGCTGGAGTAGTTGAGAGATGATGAGCTGGAAGGGACCTGTCAGTGACCCACGGCGAGGGCTGGCTGCCCTGGACACACCTACGAGGTGCCCTGAGGAGCCCTTGGCAACCAGGAGGCTCCTGACTTCCAATTACTGCTGCAGAGGCCTTGGTGCTCCAGCTACGGAGATGGCATGCTTGTGGTCAAGAAGCCACTGAAAGCGGAGTCTGTGAGGCAAACTCCTACACAGCCTACAAGACCCAACTCAAATTATCACCACTCCAGATCGCCCCTGCCCTCTGTGCCTGCAGCATCCCAGAGGCCTCCACTAGCAAACGTCTCATGTGACAGGAAGTGTCTCCAGGGCAGAGGCAGAATCTTCACCACGGGGGACAAGAGGAACAGCCCCCACTCACCCCATTCTTCACCCAGTGCTTCCCCACTCAAATGCACCAAACCTGCTCCCTCATAGGGAAACTGACACTTAGCGCTGCCTCCACCCGAGCAGCTCCTCCCCCAGGAGCCACATATTCTACTTCATGCAGCTCCTGGCCTGGCATGCCCTCCTCGGCAAACTCGGAGAAGCAACACACATACTGCAGGCCCCCAGCATCCCAGAGTCCTGCCCACAGAGCTCCGAGCCAGGGAACCCAGATCCACTGAGACCATGTCCCTGCACCTGCTCACCTGACAGGGTACCGGACAAGGCAGCATCCAACGTGGACACCTGGAAGAGCCGCAGGGCCTCCTCCACATCTGCCTCTGTGGCGAAGGGCTGCAGCTTCATCTTGCTGAGGGCTTCAGCGATTCGCACAATGGCCTCCAGCTGCCTGTGGGGCCAACAGCATGCTCAGAGTGGCCTCGGCCCACTACTCCCTTCCTCCCTGGCCACCCCATTACCAGGAGGTGCTTGCCCAAAGTGGTAGACTGTGATGGAGACTACTGGCTGTCCCCATAATCCATCTCCCTTTTAATCTTAGTCATAGAACTGCGAATTTTTTTTTTTTTTTGAGACAATGTCTTGCTCTTTGTCCAGGCTGGAGTGTAGTGGCATGATCATAGCTTACTGCAGCCTGGAACTCCTGGGCTCCAGTGATCCTTCCGCCTCAGTCACCTGAGTAGCTGGGTCTGCAGATATATACCACCACGCCTGGCTAATTACTTACTTTTTCTAGAAATAGGAGCCTCGCTATGTTGCCCAGGCTGGTCTCAAACTCCTGGCCTCAAGCAATCCTCCTGTCTCATCCTCCCAAAGTGCTAAGATTACAAGTGCAGGCCATTGCACCTGGCACACAGCAATCCACTAAAAGACACACCCCAGGCATCTTTTGTACCAGGCTGTATTTGTGTGACCAAACTGTGGCCAGTAAGTCCATGCATTGTGTGGGAATTTCGTCAAGTGTCCTTAAAAAGGGAACCCCTCTTTTCTTTCCTCTCCTGCTGCCTGGAGGTGATGGCTGAAGTTCCAGCAGCCATCGTGGACTAAGAGTAAGGGGAGCTTGAGGAGTCCTCACACCAGTCCCATACCATCTTCCTCCAGACAGTGCTACAGAAGACAGAAATCAACTTCCCATTTCTTTAAGCTACTTGATTTGGATTTACCATTACATATAGCCAAATCCATTTCCAACCAGTCAATGCTGGAGGCAGGATTCAAACCAGGTAACTCCCGGCTCCTACCCACTGTACTGACTATAAAGTCAACAATTAACAGAGTTAGGAGCTAAAAACACTGAGGCCAGAGAAGAAATGTAATTTCCCCACAGTCACACAGTGGGCTAGAGGCTAGGACCCAAGTCTCTTGACTCCCAGGCATGGGTCCTTCCCTCAGGCTTCCTACAATGGGAGAAGTCAGTTCAAATTCAGACAAGAGGGGTCCAGGTTTGCCCAGCCTTAAACCAAGAAATACGGATCATCAACGAGATCAAGGAGGTCATAGCTTATGCTCCAAAGGGACTCCTGCTGCCCAGAGCTACTACGGGCCTGTGCCAGGTGAAAAGTATGGACCACTGTCCCTGGTTGCTAGGCACACCCTGCTTTTTTGTAAAGCAAGGCCCATCTGCCCTGGCCCAACCCTGCCTGCCTGCTCACCGCACAGTGATGGGGATGCTGGAGCGGCGGTCACTGTCCCTCTCGTGCTGACGGGCCCCGCTCCGCATGATGATGTAGCGGTTCTTCAGCTTCTCTGCGGCCTCTGCTGACAGCCGGGGGCCGCATCTCCTACAGGACAATGGGGAGTGGCTGGTGTGAGGCCAGGAGGGACTCTTAGGGCGCCTACCCTTTCCCCCAGCCCTCTGCCAGCTTACAGACAGGCACTTTCCCACCACAACACAGCTGCCCACTCACATGGGCCAGGGGGGCAACCATCAGAAGAGATATAAGGGAAATCTGGCTCTGGGCAGCTGCCACAAAGATCAATACTGGAGAGAAATATGGATGCCTGTTAGAAAACAGGTGAAGAAAAGCCAGGCCACATCTGCAGGGTGAAAACCGCCCCTTCCCCACTGTTGGACATTGTGTGGTGTCTTGCCACAATGTTCCCCATACTGTAATTAACAAGGGCATTGTCCCCACACATGTAGTTAACAATGGCACAATCACAGCAGCATGGAGGACCACTGGGTGGCGCAGTCTCACATTCCTCTGCCCCAACACATCTGAAGACAGGACAAGCTGATGACACCCACAGGAGGCTTGGCAGTGATAGCAGTCCAAGGGCTGGGAGCACCTCAGACTCTCCTGGGAGGGGAGGGTGTGAGGAAATCTGATCAGCATCTACCCCAAACCATTCCCCTCCCCTCCAGCCCCCAGGCCAACTGACAATCACTGAGGTAGGGAAAGCCTTAGTTCAACCATCCTAAGGATGTGGAGACTGAAGCCCAAAGGGAGGGAGGGCACTCCCAAGCCTACCTGAGGACTTAGTGCAGAGGTAAGATTAGAATCCAGGGCTCCCTGGCTCACAGCTGGGGGCCCAAGCCTCTCAAGACTGGGCTCTACAGAGCTCAGACTTGGATGAAGACCCAGGAACTGTCCACTCACCACAGCAGAGGTGCTGAATCAGGGACCCACCAGCCCCCTACCAGCAGTGAACTCAGAGTACACTCGACCCCTGGGTTTTAGCTCCTTCAAAAGATCACCAAGGTGCTGTATGACAAGAGTCTAAGCACTGAGGTTAAGAGCATAGCCTCTGGAGGCAGGCAACTGGGTTCACATCCTGGCTCCACGACCTGACACGTGACTCTGGACAAGTTACTTAACTTCCTTTGCCTCCGCTTCCCCATCCATAAAGGGAATAATAGCACACCTAACCTGGTAGGTTTTGGGGAAGGTTACAATTTATTCATATAGAAAGTGCTGACTAATATTCAGAATAAGGCCTGGAACAAAGAAAGTAGTGTGTGTGTGTGCATACACACACACACACACACACACACACACATATATACATATTTTTTTTTTGAGACAGTCTGCTCTGTTGCCCAGTGGCATGATCTCAGCTCACCTCAACCTCTACCTCTGGGGTTCAAGCGATTCTCCTGCCTCAGCCTCCCAGGTAGCACTACAGGTGTCCACCACCACACCGGACTAATTTTTGTCTTTTTTTTTTTTTTTTGAGACGGAGTTTCACTCATGTTACCCAGGCTGGAGTGCAATGGCGCAATCTCGGCTCACTGCAACCTCCGCCTCCTGGGCTCAGGCAATTCTCCTGGCTCAGCCTCCTGAGTAGCTGGGATTACAGGCACGCACCACCATGCCCAGCTAATTTTTTGTATTTTTAGTAGAGACGGGGCTTTCCCATGTTGGCCAGGCTGGTCTCGAACTCCTGACCTCAAGTGATCCACCCACCTCGGCCTCCCAAAGTGCTGGGGTTATAGGCGTGAGCCACTGCACCAGGCCAGTACTATGTATGTAATTATTATTATTGAAAATCTGGGAGAACAATAAAGTTGCAGCTACCATTCACTGAGTATTTATTTACCTAGAGAAGGGCTATGCGAAGCACTTACGCATCATCTTATGTACTCCTTACAAAAATCCTAGGAAACATCAGCCTGGGGAAATCAAGCCTCAGAGAGGCCAACCACCTTGCCCAGAGTCATACAGTGAGGGCAGGTATGACCCGGAGCGCATGTCCACCATGTCCACACTTCACTGCCTCCCTGCATGTCAGACTTGAGGAGGACTTCAAGACTATCTAAATCCCACCTCCTTGGTGTGAAGATGGGAAAATTGAAGCCAAGAGCCAGTGAGCTGTGCAAGGTGAGAAGGGAGCAGAACAGCTTCTGTAGAGCTGAAGACCTCAGAACAGCCACATCTGGGCTGCTCTTCATGAGGAGGTGCAGGATCAGGGGACTGGGTTCTCTCCCACCCAGGGAAGCTGGGCAACCTCACCCCCACGGGCCTGCATCCAGGACTCACGCTCGGCAGTAAGCAATAAACTTCTTCAGCTTGGCCAGGTCAATCTCGCCCTCCACGGCCTGTGTCTGTGTCAGTGCACTCACATGCAGAGTAATGACATGCTTGGCCATCATCTGAGGGAGAGGGGGGAAAGGGGACAGAGGGGACACAGGGTCATCTCACAGGCCCTCCCAAGCCTAGGTCCCAACCCTGAGGTAGAACAGGCAGAAAAGGCTCATGGGACCCTAGCAACACAGATTCAGAAAGGGTGCTGAGATATCAGGCATGCTCATCCTGTTTGCTCAGCACCAGACCCTCATTCTGACGACAGCATCTGGATTCTCTCTTTTTTTTTTTTTTTTTTTTTTTTTTTTAAATAAGACGGGGTTTCACCATGTTGGTCAGGCTGGTCTTGAACTCCTGACCTCAGGTGATCCTCCTGCCTTGGCCTCCAAAGTGCTTGGATTACAGGCATGAGCCACCACGCCCAGCCTGGATTCTCCTTTAGAGAGAAGTTAATGCTCCTTGCTCTTCTGCCCTGGTCCATAAAGGGGTGGGGTTCAGCCTGTCCACCCCAACTTGGGGCATATATCTGCTTCGAGGATGGACATTTGATCTACCCATACCAACATGAGTCTATCCCGGGACTTTTGCTAAAAGCACCGGAAAAGGGGCGCCTCTTTCCTGGGGGCTATTAAGCTATAAGCTAATAAGACAAAATCTTATCTTGTCTTTGCCACCACAAGAGGAACGGCTGCCCAAGTATAAAGATTCCACCAAGGGAAGCAGAGCAGAAAGGCAGAGACAGAGTTGTTTGAGAATCCAGATATACCTGGGCCTTAAGCTGCTGGACTTCTCAATTCTATAAACCACTCTAATCTTTTCAATGAAAAATTTACTAACCAGAACTGAGGTTCTATTAATTATAACCCAGTGTCAACTCCTGTTTCATATACAAGGGACTGAGGCCCATGGAGAAACTGATTTAGCCCCAGTCACACAGTTTATCACTCACAGCAGAGGCAGAGCCAGGCCACAGGACTCCAGACCCCTACTTCAATCCTCTGCAGTCCCCAACAAATACCCTTTCACATGCTCCCCAACTTCACAGCCTGACAGTTAGGACTTCACCAGCCAAGACCCTTGTTCTCCATTTTCCTTCCACGCAATCAGAGGCTCGCCTGGAGCCAGGCCCCATGGCCCTCAGCCCTGGCCCTGGACGCACCACATCCCTCTCCTCATTGTGCTCATCCTTGATAATGAAGATCATATCGAAGCGTGACAAGATGGTGGGCATGAAGTCAATGTTGTCCTCCCCCTTCGTCTCATCCCAGCGGCCGAACACTGAGTTGGCAGCAGCCAGGACGGAGCAGCGAGAGTTCAGGGTGGTGGTGATCCCAGCCTAAGAGGCGACAGGATGAGAAGGGGGAGGAGATGGCAAAGAGCCCTGGGAGATGCCTTACACACACACACACGATTCTAGGATTCTAGGCATGAGCAAAGAACTTGGTCCCAGCCAAAGCCAATCAAGGCAGCCTGAGGATGGCTGGGCCCAGCTGGGCTGCTGCAGCGGGGGCTCTCCACGGAGGCTACTCACCTTGGCAATAGAGATGGTCTGCTGCTCCATGGCTTCATGGATTGCAACACGGTCATCTTCTCGCATCTAAGTGGAAGGGAGAAATGTCATCAGACTTACTGAAGTGAGGAAGCAGGGAGCAGTGGCAGCAGGAAAACTAACAGCAGCCCCAACTCCTGAATACCAGCTCCATGCAAGGCCAATGGCAGCGACCAGGTCACCTCTAATCATGGTAACAACAGTGTGGGCTTGCCTGTCTCCTCCACACTCTTTGGATATGGAAACTGAGGCTTCAGAAGTTAAGCAACTTCCCACTGTTACCCTAGAGCGACAGGCCCAGGGATTGAAAACATGTCTCCCAAGTCAGAGGTGATTTATGCTGGCTGAGCACAGGAGGTCACATACCCTGGTGCCACCCCCTTTTGGCTACTACCCACTTCATCAGACTCACCTTGTCAAACTCGTCAATACAGACGACCCCACCATCAGCCAGGACCATGGCTCCACCTTCCATGATGAAATTCCGGGACGAAGGGTCCCTCATCACCGAGGCTGTCAGTCCAGCTGCGCTGCTCCCTTTCCCAGATGTGTAAACCTGGGGTAGTGGGGAGGTGTCAGCGCCCAATAACAACTCCATGCTTTGGCCTCGGTAAATCAAAAAGACCCACTGAGGTTGTGATTTGCCCAAGGACACACATCAAAGCTGGCTGCAGGGTACAGAATAGTGCTTCTCCCTCTGGAAGGGGAGGCTGCCTTGGGCCTCGGTGTGCCCAGATGTTCTCCCTGCTGAGGGCATCACATCCATGACTCACCTGAGCCCCACCACAGCGCTGTGATACAGTCCTGTGGGGCCCGGCTCACAGATGAGCAAACTGAGGCCCAGAGAAGAGTCAGCCTCAGGGCTACGATGAGGACTCCTGATTCCCAGGGAAAGACTGCCCCCATCGTGGGTCCCTTGTCGTCTCTATATAGACCTGCATGCCACATACTGCCATTAGGCCCCTGAAACTGGGGGCTGAGATGTCCTAACTGAAATGTCCTTAAGTGCAAAACACGATTTCAAAGACTCAGGGCTTATAAGAATGTAAAGTATCTCAATAATCTACATATCAATGTACTGAAAAGAGATTTTAGATATACCGAGTTAAACAGAATCTATTATGAGAATTAACTTCACCTGTTTTTCCTTTTTTCTTTCCCCTTCTTCCTTTTAAATTGAAACAGGGTCTTGGCTATATTGCCCAAGCTGGTCTCAAACTCCTGGGCTCAAGTGATCCTCCCACCTCCGCCTCCCAAGGAGCTGGGACTGCAGGCATGCACACCACCACGCCCAGCTACTTTTTACTTTCTTAATGTGGCTAAGAAGACATACATGGGCTGCATTTGCAGCTCACATACTTCCACTGGACAATGCCAGTGTGGTAAACTTGGCACACTTCCTATCTATCCAAAGACCACCATCTTGCCCTGTACAACCCCGACACACGGATAAAAGTCAGACCCACTCTGGCTCTGATCCCCACAGACCCATTCACCAATGCAGCAGAAGACCCAACTTATAAGACACTTGGGTTCAGTCACATCCTGCTCTAGCGCTTACCAGCAGTGAGACCTTGGGCAAGACACTTACCCATTCTGTACCCGAGTTTCCTGACCCATAAGACAGGGATAATTGTACCTACCACAGAGTTGAGGTGAGGACTAAGTAAATACATGCAAGGGACTTCAAGCAGTGCCTGGCCCTTCATTTTAGCTATTATTATTATTTTCTGAAACAGGGTCTCACTGTCACCCAGGATGGAGTGCAGTGGCACAATCTTGGCTCACTGAAACCTCCCCGTCCTGGGCTTAAGTGATCCTCCCAATTCAACCTCACAAGTAGCTGGGACCACAGGTGCACACCACCAGGCCTAATTATTTTGTATTTTGGGTAGAGGCAGAGTTTCACCTTGTTGCCCAGGCTGGTCTCAAACTCCTGAGCTCAAGCAATCTGCCTACCTCGGCCTCCCAAAGTGCTGGTATTACAGGCATGAACCACCGTGCACAGGCTGATTTAAGCTCTTATTGGTAACAATGCCATTATTCAGCAAATGGATAAACTGATGTTCAGGGAGATCGGGTGACTTACTCAAAGCCTGCAGCCAATTACTGGCCAGGCTGAGACCCAAACCCCATCCTCTCAGTCCAGCGTACTCGCCCCTGCCCCAAACCTACATACACCTGTTGGCTCCTTTCTTCCTCCCATCTCCTTGGCTATCCTGACCAGTCAGGAGAAACGAGGAAGAGCCAGCCCACCACAGGTGTCCTGGGGACCCAGAGGCCCTGCCCTGCAGCCTTCCTCCTGCAAGCTAAGGTGGAGAAGGTTTCCCAGGCCACTCACCCCAATGGGGGAACACTTCTCCACAAACTTCAGAAGCTGGGACTTGGCTGTCCCAGGGTCCCCTAGCATCAGCAGGTTGATGTCTCCTCGGCGAGTAAGTCCATCAGGAAGCCTGGGGGAGGAAGGGTAGATGGACAAGATGAGAACCCATGAGGGCATTGCATGTGACATCCAGTCACCACATTGGTGGGCTGGCAGTTGACTCCCTCAACTATCATGGGCCTCAGAGTTGGCAGGAAGGTAGGGGCTGTGGCCTGAGACCCATGTTCCTACCCAGCTCTGCGGCTCCCAAACCACGGTAGGTCTTGCCTAGCAATGAGGACACAGCTTGCCTCCCAGGAGAGGAGGGTTAAAGGAAATGTCTCTTACGGCTATGCTTAGGCACACCCAGCATCTGAGTAACGTTCCTCCCAGTTGGAAAAAGACACGGAGCTGCCCGTGGGCTGTGCATGGTGCGGCAGAACAAGTGCCATGACGGCAGGCTCCCGGCTCCCCTGCATGTGCTGGGGAGCAAGTCCCTTTAGCTCTCTATGCCTCAATTCCCTCATCTATAAAATGGGCACAATAGCTGTGTTCTCAACAGGTTACTGTGAGGACTGACTGGGCTTCAGACACATAAAGTGCTTAGAAGAATGCCCGTGCATAAGGAAGAACACAGTAAATGATAACTGCTAATAATATCACTGCTACTGTCTATAACTCTATTGTTTTAGTTTCAAAAGGACACATAATGTCCTTTAAGAGTCAGGTTCTTCAACGGGCACAGTGGCTCATGCCTGTAATCCCAGCACTTTAGGAGGATGAGGCGGGTGGATTACCTGATGTCAGGAGTTTGACATCAGCCTGGCCACCATGGCGAAACCCCATCTATACTAAAAATACAAAAATTGGCCAGGCATGGTGGTGCATGCCTATAATCCCAGCTACTAGAGAAGGGCTGAGGCAAGAGGATTACTTGAACCGGGGAGGCGGAGGTTCCAGTGAGCCAAGATCGCACCACTGCACTCCAGCCAGGGCAACAGAGCAACACGACATCTCAGAAAAAAAAAAAAAAAAAAAAAAAAAAAAGTCAGATTTTTAACTATTGCATTCATTGGAAGCTTGGGTTCAAAAAAAGTGACTCTCACTCCAGGCTGCACAGTCGATATGCAGCGGAGCTGAGACCTGCATGACCAAGCTCAGTGCTCTCCCACTGCACTTGCCAGGTCCCCAGTCCACCCCCTAGCCAGGGTCAGGGCATCGCTGTAACAGGTACACAGATCAGCCACCAGCCAGCTGATGACAAGCCTGGGGGCTGGCAAAGGTGCCTGGCAGACTGAGGGGCCAGGAAACACACAAAAAAAATACTCACTCCTGATTATCCACTAATTGTCCTACTGTGAACCCCGTCACCGGCCCCCTCCCCAAACCCAAGGGAACTCAGGCCCCCTACCTCTTTCGGGATCCCCCAAAGAGCAGGCAGGCAATGGCCTTCTTCATGTCCGTGCCCCCAAAGATGGAGGGGGCGATGCTCTTGGAAATGACCTCATAGACATTGGGGAGGGCGGCCAGACGACGGAACTCCTCCTCCTCCTGCGGGCTCACAGCCCCAGCAAAGCTGCGGCCTGGGTAGACAAAGCAAGCACATGAGTAAGTGCAAGGGCACCTCCTCCAGCCCACTGCCCGTCCTGGCACCAGCTCAGGAACTCTCAGAGGGCAAAGTCCTTAGGGCCAGGACAATACAACCTATCTAAGAGATCCCAGCTCTCAAGCCATCAAGCGTGGGCCTGGTGTGTTCCAAAGAGTGAGGGGAAGTAGGCAGGGGGTTCTGAGGAAACCAAGGGCCAGATGGCACAGGACCTTGAAAACCACTGGAAAGTCTCCCCTTTCAGCCGAGGAGTTATCTACTGTATTGGTCATGACAGCATCGCTCACTGGCTGCTGCGGAACAGAAAGGGTACAGGCAAGGTGGAAATGGACACTGGGGAGGACTAACAGTGATCCAGGGAGACCCAGGGAGAGCCAACGAGGGCTCAGAGCAAGGCGGGGAGGGTGAGAATTGGTCAGGGTGATCCAGGGAGGGCCGATGAGGGCTCAGAGCAGGTGGGGAGCGTGAGAAGTGGTCAGATCCTGGACACGTTTTGAAGGTGGAGCCGGCTAGAGCTGCTGACTGATTAGATGTGGGGGATGAAAGAAAAGGGAATCACGGATGACTTGGGGGTTTCTGTCTGAACAACTCAAAGGGTGGAGATGGGAAGACTGAGAGGAACCAGTCTGAGCGTGGGGAAAGGGGAGCTTAGCTTCAGCCATGTAAAGTTTCAGGTGCCTTTCGATGTCTAAGCGAACACAGCAAGTCAGCAGGTGGTTATTAAAGTCTGGAACATGGGGAGATGCCCAGGCTAGAAATGGGAATGTGAGAGCTACTTGCCCATCAGTGGTTTTCAAGTTGTAATAATCTAGGTAGTTTGTGTAAATGTGGGCCATGGAAGGAGCCCTGGGGAAGCCACCCCTCCAAATCAATTCACTACAGCCAGAGGGCCAAAACAAACCTGAAAACCCTCAAAGCGGCCCCTGCTGCCCTCAGGTTTAAGTAGGAGCTCCCCATCTGGGCACTCAAAGCCTCTGACACGGCCTGATCCCTCATCCCCTGGACTCCCACTCACCCTCCAGCCACTCAGCACCTTGCCCAGGCTGGGGTCTTCACCTGCTCCTGCCATCCCCTCCTGCCTGGAAATTCTTCCATGCCCACCAGTCTTCAAAGCCCAGCTCAGATTCCCCTCCTTCCAGAAAGCCTTCCCCAAGGCCCAGCCCACACCTCCTCCTTCCCTGACCTCCTTTAGCACCTCCTTGGAATTGCGTGGCCCACATCTGCTGCCACTTTACCCACATGTCCCCAGGGGTCTCACAGTTTTCTTATTTCTCCAAATAAGCGCTAGATACCTCCTGCCCGGAACCCCACATTTCTAGATACCTCCTGCCCGGAACCCCACATTTCACTTCTCTTGCAACTGCTGGCACAGACGTGAAGATGTGACATTCAATTATTCCCCAGTGATTTGACCTGAGTACTTCTGCCTTAATCCTGCACTTAGGCAGACACCCTCAGCCCAGGAGCCACAGCTAGAACCAACATGTGGAAGTTCCAGGGATCACTTAATATAAAAATGAACATTCTAATGACAAGAGCAACACAAGGATATCCTGGGCTACCTCATGAAGTAATGAGCTGCCTGCTACCAGAAGTGTGCAAGCACAGCCTTTTGGCAGGGCTGAGCCAGGACCCCAAAGCCAACTCACCAGAGCCATCTGTGTCCACCTGGATGCCCAGGACACGGATGTAGGAGCTTCGGATGCCCACGCCCACCCTGTCACGGCCCCTGCTGGAGGTCAGGCCAAACTTCTTGATGGAGTAGATGCCCATGATGGTAACCCTGTTCCCAGGGACAACCTTGTCACACAGGTACCTGAGATGAGGATAGGAGAAAAGAGAAAAGGTGAGATTCTGACTGGGACAGCAAGTCTCTGATCCCACCATCCCCACGACACTCAGGGTCCACCTCAGCATTTTTGCCACAGGCACCACCACATGCTGAGCTGGCTCCATCCCCGTGGGGCCCAGAGAATGGCCTCTCTCCCCCTCATCACCAGCCGTGCTCAGCTGCTTGGAGGATGGTGTTGCCAGTGGTGACAGCCAAACAGAAAGGCAGGTGGTGGCCTGACTCTCGCTGAACTCGGTAACTCACTTGTACGCTGGTTTAGAAGGAAGCTTAGTGCCAGCCCACAGAGCCCTCCAAAAGCCCCAGCTCCATGTGTCTGCTGTCAGGCTTGCTGTGTGGCGCCCTTTAGCCTCTCAGAGCAGGACTTCCTCCTCGTGCCCTCCAGCCTCCTTGAGGGGCCACCCACCCTTTTTGACTCTTCATGGCTCTGTGAACTTGTTTTGCCTCTGGCTTTTCATTTCCTCTTTTAAAAATGAGATGTTGGCTTCTCCGAAAAAACACCAAATGGCGGATGACGCCGGTGCAGCGAGGGGGCCTGCAGGCCCCGGGGGCCCTGGGATGGGGAACCGCGGTGGCTTCCGCGGAGGTTTCGGCAGTGGTATCCGGGGCCGGGGTCGCGGCCGTGGACAGGGCCAGGGCTGAGGCCTCGGAGCTCGCGGAGGCAAAGCCGAGGATAAGGAGTGGATGCCTGTCACCAAGTTGGGCCGCCTGGTCAAAGACATGAAGATTAAATCTCTGGAGGAGATCTATCTTTTCTCTCTGCCCATCAAGGAATCTGAGATCATTGACTTTTTCTTGGGGGCCTCTCTCAAGGATGAGGTTTTGAAGATTATGCCGGTGCAGAAGCAGACCCGTGCAGGCCAGCGCACCAGGTTCAAGGCGTTTGTTGCTATTGGGGACTACAATGGTCATGTCGATCTGGGTGTTAAGTGTTCCAAGGAGGTGGCCACTGCCATCCATGGAGCCATCATCCTGGCCAAGCTCTCCATTGTCCCCGTGCGCAGAGGCTACTGGGGGAACAAGATCGGCAAGCCTCATACCATCCCTTGCAAGGTGACAGGCCGCTGTGGCTCTGTGCTGGTGCGCCTCATCCCTGCGCCCAGGGGCACTGGCATTGTCTCAGCACCTGTGCCCAAGAAGCTGCTGATGATGGCTGGTATCGATGACTGCTACACCTCAGCTGGGGGTTGCAGTTCTACCTTGGGCAACTTCGCCAAGGCCACGTTTGATGCCATCTCTGAGACTTAAGCTACCTGACCCCCGATCTGTGGAAGGAGACTGTATTCACCAAGTCTCCCTATCAGGAATTCACGGACCACCTCGTCAAGACCCACACCAGAGTCTCTGTGCAGAGGACCCAAGCTCCAGCTGTGGCTACAACATAGGGTTTTTATACAAGAAAAATAAAGTGAATTAACATTGCAAAAAAAAAAAATGAGATGTTGAAATAGGGGAGTCTCCAAGTCCCTCAGCAGGGCCAGTGTGGGGTGGAGGGACACTTACTTAGTAGCTGTGTGACTTCAAAGAAGTCACTGCACATCTCTGAGCCTAGGGGGATGATAAAGTGATCTACCTCTTCTGTTTGAGGCAGCAGACACAGAAGTGCTTTATACCATCAGGTTTCACAGCTCCAGAAAAGACCGTCACCATCACTGTTAATATTCAATGAGCCTCCAACTCCCCTCTTCCCATACCCACTTTGTAAGTTTTCAGGATTCATGAACTGCTTGGAAAAATCATACATCCTGAGTACGTAAGGTGCATGAAGGAATGGTGCTAAATACTTGATATGCATTTTCAAGCAGCCCTCTGAGAGATTAAGCAGTGTCCATATCCCCATTTTACTGATGAGAAAACTGAAGCTGGACAAAGTCACGGAACTTGCCCAAGAGAGCAAGAGCCTGACTCCTACACACTTTATTGCCACTAATGAAGTTAACGGAAGCTATGGATCCGCTCTCCTCAGAACATGCATGCAATTTCAGGATATGCAAGCCCGGGTTAGAACCCTAATCAAAGACCTCAAAACCTTCCATCCAGGTTACTATGAGAGGCCCGGGCCCAGGCCCTGGCTCCGAACCCCCTCCCCGTCCATAGAATCTTTTTTCTTCCTTTTTGAGACAGGGTCCCCCTCTGTTGCCCAGGCTGGAGTGCAATGGTGTGATTGCAATGCAATGGTGCGATCTCAGCTCACTGTAACCTCAACCTCCTGGGCTCATGTGATTCTCCCACTTCAGCCTCCCAAGTAGCTGAGACTATAAGCATCTGCCCCAACCCCCAGCTAATTGGAAAAAAATGTCTTTTTAGATACAGGGCCTCACTGTGTTGCCCAGGCTGGTCTTGAACTCCTGGCCTCAAGCAATCCTCCTGTCTCAGCCTCTCCAAGTGCCGGGATTATAGGCACAGGCCACCATGGCTGTTCAGCAGAATCTTAACAGAAAGCCTGGGGTAGGAGGTGGGGTGTCAGGCTGGGAAGAGGCTTTCCCAATTATTCGTTATCTAGCTGTGCATCTTGGGCCTCTTATCACAAAAGAACATAGACTTTGAAAAGCAACAGACATAGGCTGAAAGCCCAGCTGTCCTCCACACAGGAAATCATTTACCCTCTCCAAATTACATTTTCTCATCTGCAAAATGTGGTTGACACACCCCTGCAGATCATGGAAAGATGAGAGGAACTTATGGAAGCAGTAGGCATAGAGCAAGTGCTCTGCAACTGGCCACCTTCTCCACCCCACTCACCCTGTTCCAGATGACCCACTCCCAACGCTCGGGTTAGGGCCGTAGCTGAGACACCCACCCTCACAGATGCCCACCTCCCGGCCCGTCTGCCTCACCTGTCGCAGTACAGCTGCATGTGTCTGGGCATCTCACCGTGGGGGACTGCATCAGGCAGCTCCTGCAGCTTCAGGGTCTGGAAGTCCACGCATTTGCATTTGTCGGGCATGATGAAGTATGGGTCCAGTGGGCACTTGGGGCGCCCAGCCTGATCTCTGTACAGGGTTAAGGGAAAAGAGTCACCAAAGCTACCTTGAGAATCCAAAGGCAGGGCTCATTCATCCCAGGAGTCAGCAGAGACGTTGCCAGCAGCAATTTATGGTCTCCTGGATAAGCTGGAGATAAGCCCTAAACGAAGGCAACTCTGAGGGACCTAGCACTGGATTAGACCCAGTGGGTCTCTAGAAGCAGCTGCAGGCGATGCTGATTGTTCTCATTTCTCTGATCTCCACTCAGGTCACCTCCCACAGTCCCTTTTGGCCACACACTCACGTGTTGCACTTCCTGGGCAGGGCATAGCCCTCCAGGCCAGGGCGCATGGCAATGTTGGTGAGGGTGTTTCGGCAGCTGCGGCACTGGATAGAGATGCGGGTGGCCTTGGCGCGGACCGCCGAGGCTGCAATGATGATGCCGGGGATCTTCACCAGATGTGACATCATGTCTGACTGTAACAGAGCCATCGGGAGGCTTGCTGGTTAAGGAGAGCCAGAACACACCTAAGATGTGCGAGTAAATGTCCTGGGCAGCGGCCTGGAGGAGGTGGGCACAGAACTGCAGGGAGGGGCACAGCTCTTCTGTTTGGCTCAAAAACTGCTTCCAGTGCATCAACCCAATGCCAGGCTACATGGACCCAGGGATTCAGAGGAGCCTCAGGCACAGGTCTTGCTCTTAAGGACCTTGCAGCACAATGCGGTAGGGGACAAGAGATACACAAAGCACATTTCACTACGAAGTGGCAGGTGCCAGGAGAGAGACCTGAACCCTAGCTCTGATGGCAACATCCACAGGCCTGCAGAATACCACAGAGAACAAACCTGAGGGACAGCGGCCCATGTTCAAGCTCCGTCAAAACCTGCTATGGGGCCTCTCTCTCAGTCACTTCTCTTTGAGCCTCAGTTTCCCCATCTTAACGACTATTCCCACATTGGACAATAAGGCAATATTAACTTTTAAGTGTGATGTTATTGTAGCTCTGCTTTAAAAAATGATTCTTCACATGATTGCGTTTTTGCTGTACATTACATGAAAAGAAAAAAGAAATAAGGTTCTTCAAAGACAAGGTATGATGGCTCACACCTGTAATCCCAGTACTTTGGGAGGGCAAGGCAGGCAGATCACCTGAGGTTAGGAGTTTGAGATCAGCCTGGCCAACATGGTGAAACCCCATCTCTACTAAAAGTACACAATTTAGCTGTGTGTGGTGGCACATGCCTGTAATCCCAGGTACTCGGGAGGCTGAGGCAGGAGAATCACTTGAACCCAGGAGGTGGAGGTTGTAGTGAGCTGAGATAGTGCCACTGCACTCCAGCCTGGGTGACAGAGCAAGACTCCATCTCAAAAAAAAAAAAAAAAAAAAAAAAAGTTCTTCATCTTTTAGAAATACATGGCAAAATAGTTTCAGATGAAATTATATGATGTATTGGACTTCTTTTTCTTTAGTAGAGCCAGGGTCTCAAAATCCTGGCCTCAAGTAATCTTCCTGCCTCAGCCTCCCGAAGTGCTAAGATTAGAGGCATGGCCACCATGTGTGAACTTACTTTATTCTTTAGCAAAAAATAAAAAGGACAAAATAGCAAACAACACAAAACGTTAATTATTAAATCTAGGTGAAGCTGTATGGGGTTCATTACACTACTCTCTGCTTTTGGGTAATTTTTTATAATAAAAAGCCAAAAACAAGAGAAGCTCCTTTTGTCGCCAGGAAGAGACAGGTTCAGAAAGGTCAAGTGCCCTGGTTCAAGGTCACACAGCTAGCACTCAGGTCTGCCTGTATCCAAAGCCCTCTGCACCATGCAGCAGCCACTGCCACCCTCCAACTGGCTTCTCAGTGGACCCACCTTCAGGCTACGAATGCTGGAAGCACTGGCGTCCGACTTGAGCATGACCTGGATGTCCTGGAGCACCTCCTCACCAGCAGGCCGGGGCCGGGTGACCTCATCGGCCACCTCCTTGGCAGCTTCCTCCAGCTAGAGAAAGGGAAAGGCACAAGCTGTTAGTAACTGGGGCAGAGCAGCCCTGGGGAGCTCAGAGGTGGGGTCCCACTCACCAGCTGCAGGTGCTCGGCTGGCTGCTTGTACAAGTGGTCGGCCAGATCTTCATCAAAGCTGGCCAGATCCTCCATCTCCACCTCAATCCAGTACTCCCCGAGGTTGTAATGCCGCTTGAGTTCATCCCTGGAGTGGGCACGTGGGGGCAGGAAGGGTACAGAGAAGAGGAAACCAACAACAAAAAAATTTTTTTGGCTGAGGTGTGCCTGCACCCCTGAATCTGCCCACACCACAGCCACCACGACCTCATGATTCCTCATGATTCCTCTTCCCAAACGCACATCTAATTCCAGATCATCCCATTATTTAACCCTTCAGAGGCTACTCACTGCTGGCACAGACGTGCCCTAAAGAAAGCTCCATGGAAGGGATCCACAAGATAGTCAAAGGATGTTCCAACACTCAGGCCAGTGTACACAAAACAGCAACCCAGTTCTGTCACTGAAGGACCCTTAAACTGAGTCTTGGAGACAAACAAAGCACACACTTAAAACCTGGGGCCGCGCGCGGTGGCTCACGCCTGTGATCCCAACACTTCTTTTTTTTTTTTTTTTGAGACAGAGTTTCACTCTTGTTACCCAGGCTGGAGTGCAATGGCGCGATCTCGGCTCACCGCAACCTCCGCCTCCTGGGTTCAGGCAATTCTCCTGCCTCAGCCTCCTGAGTAGCTGGGATTACAGGCACGCACCACCATGCCCAGCTAATGTTTTGTATTTTTAGTAGAGACGGGGTTTCACCATATTGACCAGGATGGTCTCGATCTCTTGACCTCGTGATCCACCCGCCTCGGCCTCCCAAAGTGCTGGGATTACAGGCTTGAGTCACCGCGCCCGGCGATCCCAACACTTCTACACCACCCTGGCCAATATGGCAAGAGCATGTCTCTACTAAAAACAAAGATGCTGGGCGTGGTAGCGTACACCTGTAGTCCCAGTTACTGAGGCATGAGAACTGCCTGAACCCTAGAGGTGGAAACTGCAGTGAGCAGAGATCTTGCCAGTGCACTCCAGCCTGGGCAACAGAGCAAGACTCTGTGTCAAAAAAAACAAAAAACAAAAAGGTACCATTCTTGCTAACATGGAGAAACTCTGTCTCTACTAAAAGTACAAAAAAAAAAAAACCTAGCCGGGTGTGGTGGCAGGCGCCTATAATCCCAGCTACTCGGGGAACTGAGGCAGGAGAATCACTTGAACTCGGGAGGCGGAGGTTGCAGTGAACTGAGATCACTGCACTCAAGCTTGGGCAACAGAGCAGGACTCCATCTCAAAAAAAAAAAAGCACACACAACAAATACAACTTGGAGGCGCTAAAGCAGCAGAAACTACATCTGTCTTATCAACCTCTAGTCAGCTTTTTTTTTTTTTTTTTTTTTTTAA